>NC_140170.1:1614447-1641947 GCF_963971535.1 Notolepis coatsorum | reverse complement strand
AATCTAAATAATTTTTTTTTTGTATAAGGAAGTTGCATTGTTCATTTCAATACCTGTAATAGTACAGTAGTCCAGTCCACACGCACACGTGTGCATTCAGTTAAGTTGGAATATGACTGTAATACAAACAGTTCAGTTTGTCAGGTACATGCAACACAGATTATGTATAAGGAAGTTGCATTGTTCATTTCAATACCTGTAATAGTACAGTAGTCCAGTCCACACGCACACGTGTGCATTCAGTTAAGTTGGAATATGACTGTAATACAAACAGTTCAGTTTGTCAGGTACATGCAACACAGATTACAGTGTTTACATCTGTCTGCTTGAGAAAATACCATGTTCTGCAATAAAAATTATTGAAGTGAGATGAACAGACTGAACTTTATTTTATTAGATAAAACATGTTGACAAAGTTTTACTTTGCAGTGGAAAAAAGGTAATAAATTAAATTTGATCAACAAAAGAAAAAAAATATTATTTTTCGCTTTACTCTGCGTATCGTGATATATTTAGTATCGCGATACTATCGTATCGTGACGCAAGTATCGCGATAGTATCGTATCGTGAGGTCTCTGGCGATTCCCACCCCTAGTATCCAGGTAGCTGGAGTTTGTTGGAGTTTGTTCAGTATAGACACCCTCAGCAGTTTCATAAAGGTCTGTTTTTGCTCGTTTCTGTGTAAATGCTGACCTGCGGCTTCTTAGGAACTGGTTTGATGTTTTCTTTGGGTCCTCTCTGCACTTTCTGCTGCTTCTCATACTCACTCTTAGCCTGTAGGAGATGAGAGGCAAACAGAGAGAAAATAAATGATTGGTTATGCGTAGGGATGTCCGATATTGCTTGGCATTAAAATGTAATATCGGAAATGATCGGTATCGGTTTTCAATCTTTTTTTTTTACATTTATTTAACCTTTATTTACCCAGGCAAGCAAGAAAGAACAAATTCTTATTTTGTTTATTGTCAAAAGTATGCATAATGTTGTGTTAATTCCCACGACAAGAGATATGTAACTTAATGTTAATTACCTGAAATTATTCAGTTTTTCTGGGGGGAAAACCCCACATATATTGGTATCGGTTGATATTAGTATCGGAAATTAAGAGTTGGACAATATCAGTATATCGGATATCGGTAAAAAAAATGCCAATATCGAACATCCCTAGTTATGCGTTTACGTTATCAAATGTACTGAGGTCTTCCTTATATAGATTAGATTCGATTAGATTCAAATGTATTGTCATCATCATGCAACACAAGTACAGTACAACTAAAAGAAGTTTGGCATCCAACCAGAGTGCAAATGTAACAGTAAAGTGCAATAGTAATATACAATGTACAGGTGATTAAACTGGGTGTAAGATATATAAATTAGTACCACTGAGTAATAGTGCTACTATCAAATATAGATATATACAACTCGCCAAGTATCCACCTGGCTGCTTTGCATAACAATAGCTCAGGTCGTCAGGTGTGTTCAAATACGTCCTCGGATACATTCACACAAAACTTGTGAATGAAATTAGGCATTAGTGTTACATCCCAATGTATATATTCCCCAGTGTGTGTCTCCATGTGTGTGTGTTCTCCATTTTGTTTCCTCCCTCCAGCCATTGTTCCCTTCACCATTGGTCCCTGCCAGGCCAATCCTTCCATTATTGCAACACGGCACCGATTGGTGGATGGCTTTCCAGACTCCAACACTCAATCCACACCACCCAATCATGGATCACCCCACACCTGTTAAAACATGGCTTCTCACTTCAGTCTTTCTCTCTCTCTGGCATGAGGCTAGGCCTGTTGTGATTTTGGTAAACCTGTAACTTTGACAGTATTGCATTTCGTTTATTGGCCTTTGGTGCTTAGTAGTAATTTCCTTGTGTGTGTATGGCCACAGAGAGAGCATTGTTAGTTATAGTTTGTTTTTGTATATATTCTGCTTTTGTTTCTGTATAATTAATGTGTTTTTCTCTCTTTCTCAGGAAGCACAGATGGGGTGAGCTGCCATTTCCTTTGGACATTGTTTTCTCCTGTTTTGGTTAGGTAAGAGTAGTACATGTAGATTGTGTTTATTTGGAGTATAGTGGTGTTTGTTTGTTGTTTTGGCCTGGGCTCACCCCTGATCTACATGTGCTTCCTTTGCATCTTTCAATAAATATCCTTGTTGTTTACAAACGTGGTCCATCTTTTCTGTCAACCAACTGTTATGTTACAGCCCTTTACCCTTAGACTCACAGGGGTCGTAACATAAATGGGGGCTCGTCCGGGATCTTGTAACCCGTGTTCAATTGTTGGTTGATGGATTTGGTGAACTGTGTTTGTTTACATAGTAATTAATTGATTTGTGTGTAAAAATGGCATTTGTGTAAAAAAAAAAAATGGCAGTTAGTACTTTTGATCTGGGGAAATTCTTGAGCAATCCTACTTGGGAAGCGCTAGATAGCTGCCGCAAGGCAGACTTAGTGGAGATTGCCACACATTTTAAACTCTCGGTTCAACAAAAGCATCTTAAGCAGGAGATCAGGTGTCTTGTGGTAGATAAGCTGTTGGAGCAGGGGACGCTTGTTTTACCTGCGGTCTCTGATGAACATGCAAGTCCTCCTGGTGAACCTACGGAAGCACCGCCTTCTGAGGAGCAAGCCCATGGTGCTGAAAAGGCAGGTGTGAACGTCACATTGCCACATTTTCACTTGACCTCTCCTGTGTCAACTGGGTCTCGAGAAGGGGCCCAGGTCAAGGTTAGAATAGCACGTCTCCAGATGGAGGCTCAGGAGAAGGCACAAGCACGTGAGGCGGAGTATCGGCTTCGTAGAATGGAGCTTGAGGCAGAAAATGAAAGGGCTGTTAACATTCGTAGGTTGGAGCTTGAGCATGAAGTGGAAAAAGAGCTCAGACTGCGGAGGTTGGAGCTGGAAGTCCTAAGGAGTGAATCCAACTCTGCTACACCGACTCCTCCACAAGGCCCGGGTATGTCCTCCTCCACAGCTTATTCATCACACACTTTTGATATAAGTAAACACATTGCTTTGGTGCCTCCGTTCCGCGAGACAGAAGTTGATACTTATTTTAATGTGTTTGAGCGTATTGCTGCTTCATTGCGCTGGCCAAGAGAGGTCTGGCCTTTGTTGCTTCAATGCAAATTGACTGGTAAAGCCCAAGAGGTTTGTTCAACACTTTCCCTAGAAGATAGTTTACTGTATGATACTGTGAAGGCTGCCATCCTTCGCGCATATGAGCTTGTGCCCGAAGCTTATAGGCAGAGGTTTCGCAGTCACAAGAGAGCTGTCAACCAGACCTTTGTAGAGTTTGCTAGAGAGAAGGGAACTCTCTTTGATAAATGGTGTGCAGCAAGCAAGGCCTCAGATCTTAACTCTCTCAGAGAACTCATTCTATTAGAAGAGTTTAAGAATCGTTTGCCAGAGCGTATTGTAATTTACCTGAGTGAGCAGAAAGTGTCCACTCTGCAGCAAGCTGCTGTATTAGCTGATGAGTTTGCGCTAGCCCATAAAACTGTGTTTGTAGATAGGCGTGACTCGTTTCTCCCCCATGATTTCTCTCTGAAACATTCTGTCCCCAACCATTCAGAATTCACACACCCCCGACCAAAAATGTCACCTCCACGCTCAAAAGAGGAGCGGACATGTTACTACTGTCATAAATCTGGTCATGTTATTTCTGACTGTTTAACATTGAAACGTAAGCAGCAACCGTCCTCTCAGAACTTTAGACAACCCAAAGGGGTTGGTCTGATTAAAATGGCACCTGATTCCGATCAACAGATGCACAATGATCAGGATGTTCTCGATCCTTGTTTCAGGCCATTTACTTCCAAGGGTTTAGTTTCCTTGACAGGGGATCCAAAAGATCAGTGTACAGTTCAGATCTTACGAGATACTGGAGCCTCACAATCCTTTATCCACTCTGATGTACTACCTCTGTCTGAGAAATCTTCCTGTGGTTCTAGTGTCCTAGTTCAAGGTATTGAGATGGGTTTCGTGCCAGCCCCGTTACACTGTATTCATGTACAATCTGATTTGGTCACTGGTTTCTTTAAAATAGGGGTGAGACCTTCCTTGCCAGTTAAAGGCATTTCCTTTATCATGGGAAATGATTTAGCTGGAGGACAGGTGAACGCTGTGCTGGAAGTGTTGGATCACCCAGACACAGATTCTCTGCCTGATGACTTGTCACAGAACTTCCCTGAAGTTTTTTCTGCAAGTGTTGTCACTCGGGCTCAATTGAAAAAGAGAGGTGATGAAATTAATTTGTCTGACTCTGTTTTTGCTTCAGCCTTTGTCAGGGAGGAGTTGCTGGCTCCAACTTCTGATACCGCTGACAAACCACCGACTCATAGTAAGGTACCCCCACAGACCACTGTAACTAGTTACTCGTGAAATGCTAATTACTGCCCAGAAGGCTGACCCTTCTCTTGCAAAATGTTTCTCTTCTCTTGAAACAGAACAGAGGAGAGAGTTGCATTCTTATTTTGTGGATGAAGGAGTTTTGATGCGTACATGGAGGTCCCATGGTACTAGACTGGCAGAGCATGCACAATCGGAGATAGGGCTACCAGATCAGGTACCAGACTGGAGCACTGTTTATCAGATTGTTGTCCCTGCAGTTTATCGTCAGCATGTACTGTTCTTGGCCCATGACCACCCTTGGTCTGGACACTTGGGAGTCACTAAAACATACAACAGAATACTTCAACATTTCTTTTGGCCCGGTTTGAAGTCCGATGTAGCACAGTACTGTCGTACCTGTAGTACTTGTCAGATCACCGGAAAGCCAAACCAGGTAATTCCACCTGCTCCCCTCTGTCCTATACCAGCGGTCGGTGAACCATTTGAACATGTCATAGTTGACTGTATTGGTCCGTTGCCAAGGACCAAGGCCGGCAATCAGTTTTTGTTGACAATAATGTGTACCGCCACCCGTTTCCCTGAGGCTATCCCTCTTCGCAGAATTACAGCGCCTGTAATAATTAAGGCTTTGACGAAGTTCTTCTCCACGTTTGGACTGCCTAAGGTAGTACAAACGGACCAAGGCACCAACTTCCTGTCTAGGTTATTTGAGCAAGTGTTACAGTCCCTGGGTATCCGACATATAGTGTCCAGTGCCTACCACCCTGAAACTCAGGGGGCTCTAGAACGTTGGCATCAGACCTTAAAGTCCATGCTGCGTAAATATTGCTTAGACACAGAGAAAGATTGGGATGAGGGTGTCCCCCTTGTTCTATTTGCTGCGCGAGAGACCATACAGGAGTCTCTTGGTTTCAGTCCTGCTGAGCTCGTTTTTGGGCACACTGTTAGAGGGCCTCTGAAAGTTCTTAAAGAACGGTTCATGTCAAAGGGTGCCAGCACACCCACTAATGTTCTAGATTTTGTTAGCCAGTTTCGAGAGCGACTGCATCAGGCGTGCTCTCTCGCAAAAGAAGCGCTCTCTTCTTCCCAGAGAACTATGAAACGGCACTATGACGAGAAAGCTGTTTCTCGATCTTTCCAGCCAGGTGATAAGGTTCTAGTCCTGTTACCTATCCTTGGTTCTGCTCTTTCCGCTCGTTTTTCCGGACCGTATGCAATAGACAAGAAGATAAGTGATACAGACTATGTAGTTCGCACCCCTGATCGTAAACGTCACTCTCGTGTTTGCCACATCAATATGCTTAAACCATATTTTTCCAGAGATAGTGTGCAGGTGAAGACCTCAGACCAGACAGCCGGACTGGCCGTCTCTGCTGTTGCCTCAACTCCAATAGTTCCGGACTCTCCTGACGTTAGTGGTGAGGATGTAGATGGCTTGGAGTTGCGCAATGCAGCCCATCAGGGTGCTAGATTGTCCAACACTGAGATGTTATTGAACCTGCCCACTCACTTAGCACACTTACCTGAGGAGCAGCGAGAGGACATCACAAATTTGGCCCATGATATTAAAGTTAACAATGCTGTGCCTATCAAGCAACATGCATACCGTGTTAACATCACCAAGAGGGCCATGATGCAACAGGAGGTTGACTATTTGTTAAAACATGGTTTAGCCAAGCCAAGTTGCAGTCCCTGGAGTTCACCTTGCTTGTTAGCTCCCAAATCGGATGGAACTCCTAGATTTTGTACTGATTTCCGAAAGGTAAATGCTGTCACCGTGCCTGATTCCTTCCCACTGCCCCGCATGGAAGATTGTATTGACAACCTTGGATCTGCCACCTATGTTAGCAAACTAGATTTGTTAAAGGGTTACTGGCAGGTCCCTTTGACCCCCCGTGCCTCGGAAATCTCAGCGTTTGTTACTCCTGACAATTTTCTGCAATATACTGTAATGCCTTTTGGAATGCGTAATGCCCCGGCCACTTTCCAGCGACTGGTGACCCTAGTCCTGGCTGGTGTTCCAAATTGTAATGCCTATCTCGATGACCTGGTTGTCTATTCGACCAACTGGCGTGACCACATGACAACCTTGCAAACTGTCTTTGACCGCTTAGCTGGAGCCTCCCTGACCCTTAACCTTGCCAAGTGTGAGTTCGGCAAGGCTACGGTTACCTATCTTGGTAAGCAGGTAGGACATGGCCAAGTGCGTCCGGTGGATGCAAAAAATATCTGCAATCACAACTTTTCCAGTGCCTACTACTAGGCGGGAATTGCGTAGATTCCTTGGGATGGCTGGGTATTACCGTGGTTTTTGCCGGAACTTTTCTTCTGTCGTCACTTCTCTCACTAGCCTGTGTAGCCCGTCCAAACCATTCATTTGGACAGCTGATTGTCAAAATGCATTTGATAGTGTTAAAGCTCTCTTATGCAGTTCCCCTGTTCTCTCTGCTCCAGATTTCTCCCTGCCGTTCCAGCTGGAGGTGGATGCCAGCGGGGTGGGAGCTGGAGGGGTGTTATTACAGGAAGATCATGATGGTGTCAGTCACCCGGTTTGTTATTTCTCCCGGAAATTTAACAAACATCAACTAAACTATTCCGCTATTGAAAAGGAGACTTTGGCTATGTTGTATGCGTTGCAACATTTTGAGGTGTATGTCGGTTCGAGCGTATTACCAGTGGTAGTATACACCGACCACAACCCATTGGTTTTTCTGTCGCGGATGTACAACCACAATCAGCGCCTCATGCGTTGGGCGCTCATAGTGCAAAATTATAACCTCAGCATAAAGCATAAGAAGGGGTCTGAGAATGTGTTGGCGGATGCTCTATCTCGGAGTTAAATCTCTCGTGCTGTCGACTTGTTCTATTTTGCTGTCGACTCGTTGTCTGTTGCTGTCAACTCGTTCTGTCATTGTTGACCTGTGTGGTTGTACCAACTGCTAGTTTTTCATAGCTCTTTGTTTTGGAGTACATGTTATCTCGGGGATGTTATCTCGTTGTTAGAAGAAGAAAAAAAGAAAAAAAAAACATGTTTAGTTGGTGTTAGGTGTCAAACATGTTTTTGTCTTATGTATGGGGGTGTTACATCCCAATGTATATATTCCCCAGTGTGTGTCTCCATGTGTGTGTGTTCTCCATTTTGTTTCCTCCCTCCAGCCATTGTTCCCTTCACCATTGGTCCCTGCCAGGCCAATCCTTCCATTATTGCAACACGGCACCGATTGGTGGATGGCTTTCCAGACTCCAACACTCAATCCACACCACCCAATCATGGATCACCCCACACCTGTTAAAACATGGCTTCTCACTTCAGTCTTTCTCTCTCTCTGGCATGAGGCTAGGCCTGTTGTGATTTTGGTAAACCTGTAACTTTGACAGTATTGCATTTCGTTTATTGGCCTTTGGTGCTTAGTAGTAATTTCCTTGTGTGTGTATGGCCACAGAGAGAGCATTGTTAGTTATAGTTTGTTTTTGTATATATTCTGCTTTTGTTTCTGTATAATTAATGTGTTTTTCTCTCTTTCTCAGGAAGCACAGATGGGGTGAGCTGCCATTTCCTTTGGACATTGTTTTCTCCTGTTTTGGTTAGGTAAGAGTAGTTTAGGTAATGTAATCTCTTTTACCATAGATTAGATTGTGTTTATTTGGAGTATAGTGGTGTTTGTTTGTTGTTTTGGCCTGGGATCACCCCTGAGCTACATGTGCTTCCTTTGCATCTTTCAATAAATATCCTTGTTGTTTACAAACGTGGTCCATCTTTTCTGTCAACCAACTGTTATGTTACAGCCCTTTACCCCTAGACTCACAGGGGTCGTAACAATTAGGCATGTGCGGAAGTCATTAAAACACAGTGCAACCAGGTATGAAATCACCAACGCACCACTGATAGATAGATACTAGCTAAGATAAATATTTTTTTTAATCTTCACCTGCAGCTGTACATAGTCGTTGTCGTCTTCCATGGAGTCGCCCTCGTCCACCGCCGGCGTCGCGTCCTTCTCCGGCTGCCTCCCGGGAGGAGAAGACTCCGGCTCCTTCTGAGGAGGAGGAGGAGGCCTGAACAGAAGCTTCCCGTTGGCGTTGAGGATGGACACCAGGCGCTTCACGTCCTCCGGCACGGTGCGCGCCACCATCACGAAGCGGTCCAGCTGGTCGGGCGTCTGGACCTGCCCCGGGTCCTGCTGGGCCAGCGTGTCCAGGGGCCAGCCGGCCGCGCCCAGGGCGGCCACCGTCTGCTGCAGGATGACGCCCGAGTCCTCCACCACGCACAGCTGCTTGTAGAGCCGCGCCCGCAGGTTGCCGTCGGTCAGGCGCCGGGCGTTGCCCTTGACGTCCAGCGCGAAGCCCAGGAAGGCGGTCACGGAGCGCGCGGTGCCCTCCGCCGCCTGACGCACCTCCGCCAGGTGCTTCTCCAGGTGCTCCCTGCTCCTCCAGCGGCTGCTCACGAACTCCATGAGACGGGGCACCGCCCGGCACACGGCCTCCTGCAGCTCCAGGAGCCTGCGGCCGGCCTCCTCCTGGCCGAGCGTCACCTCCCGCAGGGGCTCCGGGGAGGAGGACGAGGAGGAGGTGCTGAGGGCCAGGGAGTCGCAGGAGCTGGTGGAGGAGCTGGAGGCCGTGCTGATCCTCTGGCTGTCCGGAGGTCCGGGCGCGGCGCCGTCCCTCTCGTCGTCGTCGTCCTCCTCCTGCGGCAGCAGCAGGGAGTCGCCGCTCCCCGGCCGGTCGCGGAAGGACGCCGGGATCAGGACCTTCCTGGAGCGCTGCAGACGCGCCCGGGCGTGGTCGAAGGAGTTCCCAGACTCCCCCCTGCACTCCAGGGGTATGTAGTCTCTGTGGGAGCCGCTGAGGCCTCGCGCCGGGGACGGCCGCTCCTGGGGAGGGACGGCGTACACCGGGTCCTCCGGCCGCCTCTGCGTCTGCGATCTGTTGCAGGCGGGGGCCCTCGGCAGCACCTTGGGCGGACCGGGGGCATCCTGCGGCCGGAGCGGACACGAACTGGGCTTCGGTATGTCGTAAAGGCAGCGCGGTGGACTGCGGCTGGGCGCCGGCCAGGCACGGGCCGGGAGGGTGTCGTAGAGCTGCCTGCAAACACCGGGGGCTTTGGAGGGCATGGTGTCATAAAGCTGCCCGGGGGCTTTGGAGGGCATGGTGTCATAGAGCTGCCCGGGGGCTTTGGAGGGCATGGTGTCATAGAGCTGCCCGGGGGCTTTGGAGGGCATGGTGTCGTAGTGCTGCTCTGGGGCTTTGGAGTGCATGGTGTTGCAGAGCTGCCTACAAACACCAGGGGCTTTGGAGGGCATGGTGTCGTAGAGCTGCCTGCAAACACCAGGGGCTTTGGAGGGCATGGTGTCGTAGAGCTGCCTGCAAACACCAGGGGCTTTGGAGGGCATGGTGTCATAGATCTGCTCTGGGGCTTTGGAGGGCATGGTGTCGTAGAGCTGCCTGCAAACACCAGGGGCTTTGGAGGGCATGGTGTCATAGATCTGCTCTGGGGCTTTGGAGGGCATGGTGTCGTAGATCTGCCTGCAAACACTAGGGGCTTTGGAGGGCATGGTGTCGTAGATCTGCTCTGGGGCTTTGGAGGGCATGGTGTCGTAGATCTGCTCTGGGGCTTTGGAGGGCATGGTGTCGTAGATCTGCCCGGGGGCTTTGGAGGGCATGGTGTCGTAGATCTGCACGGGGGCTTTGGAGGGCATGGTGTCCCAGTAGCCGCCCGTGGGACCGGGCTTCTCCGGAGACACCGGCACGTCGTAGATCCACTCGGGCTTGCGGGGGTTGGGGAGGGTGCTGTACCCGGCCTTCTGCTGGGCCTCGCTGCAGGACGGGATGGGGATGTCGTAGCTCGGCTCCTGACACAGAGGGGGCGGGACGGCGTAGACCTGCGCAGAAGATCAGATGAGATGAGATAGGATGAGATTAAATGAGATACGATAGGGTGAGATAAAATAAGATAAGATAAGATAGGATGAGATAAAATAAGATAAGATGAGATCAAATACAATAAAATAAGATAAGATGAGATCAAATACAATAAGATAAGATAAGATGAGATAAAATACGATAAGATAAGATAAAATAAGATAAGATAGGATAGGATGAGATCAAATAAGATAAGATAAGGTTAGATAAGATAAGATAAGATAAGATAAAATAAGATAAGATAAGATGAGATCAAATAAGATCAGAGTTCCACAGATTTTTTGTATTGACATGTAGAATTAGCGTTAAAGTAAGTGTCGCTTGTAACGGGCCGGTTATGAGAATGACATTGTACATTTCCTTCCTCCTGACAGTGGTCTCCTACCTGGTCGCCTGTAGCTGTTCCGCAACCGTTCCTATTTCCGGGGTAGGCCTGATTGGTCCCGACAGGCACGTGACCCGCCGCGGCCACGCCCCGCGGCAGCCACGGCAACGAGGCTGCTGTGGTTCACCTCACCGCCGATTTCCGCCTTCAACACCGCCCGCAGCATTAGGAAGGAGTTTGCGGCGCCTTTCACATCGCAGTCATCAGTCATAATAATATCATCAGTCATCTCTAATAATATTAATCACTGTTCAATGTACTAATATACAATACGGCTCACTTTTCCCACTTCAATGACAGAGCCGCTGTTTAATAATATTGTCGCGGCGGAGCTCCGTCGCGGCAGCATTATGTAGCAGTAATCCCCCCTTTTTTACCATCGACAAACTAGCTCAATTGGTAACGCTGCTTGGCTGTGAATCCTATGGTCCTTTTGTAACAAGTTCGATTCCCTTAAGTTTTTTTTTAACGTGCATTGCACTATAGCGTATTGTATATTGTATATTGTATGTTCTGCACTGCAACGCATACACCTTACTGTAAATTGTACCATACAATATACAATATACAATACGCTATAGTGTAATGCACGTTAAAAAAAAAAAAAAAAAAAACCTTAAGGGAATCAAACTTGTCACAAACGGACGATAGGATCCACAGCCAAGCAGCGTTACCAATTGAGCTAGTTTGTTGATGGTAAAAATGGGGGGATTACTGCTACATAATGCTGCCGCGACGGAGCTCCGGTGGGAAAAGTGAGCCGTATTGTATATTAGTACATTGAACAGTGATTAATATTATTAGAGATGACTGATGATATTATTATGACTGATGACTGCGATGTGAAAGGCGCCGCGAACTCCTTCCTAATGCTGCGGGCGGCGTTGAAGGCGGAAAGCGGCGGTGAGGTGAACCACAGCAGCCTCGTTGCCGCGGCTGCCGTGGGCCGTGGCCGCGGCGGGTCACGTGCCTGTCGGGGCCAATCAGGCCTACCCTGGAAATAGGAACGGTTGCGGAACAGCTACAGGCTACCTGGTCCCCTACCTCCCTCTAGTGGCCAGAGGAGCCTGATGGTGCAGGCGGCCATCTTGGTATGGTTCAAGATAATAGAGTTAATCTCTAATTATTTATTATCTTGGGCCATCCCTGTCTTTGTTTGATGTCGTCTCCCTGTCTGGTTGTTGTGTGTGTTATTGCTTTTTGTGTCTAGTTTGGTGTTGATAGATTCTGTGTTTTGGCCAGGTGTTGCTCGTTGTAATCAGTGTCTGTATATATGCCTGTTAGTTCCTCACTTCCTCGTGGCGTCATTGTCTCCAGTACCCTCCTTGTTACCCCCGTGTTCCCTTGCCCGTCGTGCCTCTCCCGTGCCTTGCTTCATGTTCTTGAGTGTTGTAAGTAGTTTATGTATTCCATTTTCGTTCCTCTTTTGTTTCTCTTGTCTCAGTCCGTGTTGTATTAGTGCCAGCTCTGCTGTGTCTTGTATGTCCCGTTTTGTAATCGTGTCGTCTGCCAAGTAAAGTCAAGATATCCACGTTACCCTGTCGTCTCTGCCTCCTCTCTTCCTGTCTGCAATTGTGTTCTCACCTTCGTTAGCACCCCCAATCGTAACAGAATGACACCACGTCAAGAACGCAGCAGACAAGGTGGCCGATACCATGACGATCATCTGGAGCATGGTGGACGGTGACCTGCAGCATTACTCACCTGCCAAGTGGGTGTTCCTGCTCCTGATGATCGACAGAGAGTCCGACACAGGAGCCCGCGATGCGGGTTATGGCCGACCAAGTCGCTACGCTCATGGACTTGTCTAGGTCGCTGGCTACCCCCCTACCCACCAGCCGAATCCCAGATATGGCTCCCATGGCTGCTGTAGCCACGTCAGCTAACCGGCTCCCCATAGTTAGCTCAACCCCGTTTGCTAGCTTTCCCCCCACAGCTTGCATAAGGCTCATGATCAGCCTAGGCCCTAGAGCTGACCAGATGTCCACAGCTAGCACAGCCCCGCCCGTTAGCTTCACTCCTACAGCTAACCAGACGTCCACAGCTAGCACAGCTCCGCCCGTTAGCTTCGCTCCTACAGCTAACCAGATGTCCACAGCTAGCACAGCTCCGCCCGTTAGCTTCGCTCCTACAGCTAACCAGACGTCCACAGCTAGCACAGCCCCGCCCGTTAGCTTAGCTCTTGCAGCTAACCAGACGTCCACAGCTAGCACAGCCCCGCCCGTTAGCTTAGCTCTTGCAGCTAACCAGACGTCCACAGCTAGCACAGCCCCGCCCGTTAGCTTCGCTCCTACAGCTAACCAGACGTCCACAGCTAGCACAGCTCCGCCCGTTAGCTTCGCTCCTACAGCTAACCAGACGTCCACAGCTAGCACAGCCCCGCCCATTAGCTTAGCTCTTGCAGCTAACCAGACGTCCACAGCTAGCACAGCCCCGCCCATTAGCTTCGCTCCTACAGCTAACCAGACGTCCACAGCTAGCACAGCCCCGCCCATTAGCTTCGCTCCTACAGCTAACCAGACGTCCACAGCTAGCACAGCTCCGCCCGTTAGCTTCGCTCCTACAGCTAACCAGACGTCCACAGCTAGCACAGCTCCGCCCGTTAGCTTCGCTCCTACAGCTAACCAGACGTCCACAGCTAGCACAGCCCCGCCCATTAGCTTCGCTCCTACAGCTAACCAGACGTCCACAGCTAGCACAGCTCCGCCCGTTAGCTTCGCTCCTACAGCTAACCAGACGTCCACAGCTAGCACAGCTCCGCCCGTTAGCTTCGCTCCTACAGCTAACCAGACGTCCACAGCTAGCACAGCTCCGCCCGTTAGCTTCGCTCCTACAGCTAACCAGACGTCCACAGCTAGCACAGCCCCGCCCATTAGCTTCGCTCCTACAGCTAACAAGACATCCACAGCTAGCACAGCTCCGCCCGTTAGCTTCGCTCCTACAGCTAACCAGACATCCACAGCTAGCACAGCCCCGTCTGCTAGCTTCGCTCCTACAGCTAACCAGACGTCCACAGCTAGCACAGCCCCGCCCATTAGCTTCGCTCCTACAGCTAACAAGACATCCACAGCTAGCACAGCTCCGCCCGTTAGCTTCGCTCCTACAGCTAACCAGACATCCACAGCTAGCACAGCTCCGCCCGTTAGCTTCGCTCCTACAGCTAACCAGACGTCCACAGCTAGCACAGCCCCGTCTGCTAGCTTAGCCTCCGCAGCTAGCCAGGCTTCCCCAGCTAGCACGGTCCCCACTGCTAGCTTAGGCTCCAGGTTCACGGTCAGCCTAGTTCTGGAAGCTGACCCGATGTCCACAGCTAGTACTGTCCCGCCCGGTAGCCTAGTCCCTACAGTTGGCTCAGGCCCCACGGTTAGCCTAGCTCCCGCAGTTCGCAGACCTCCGAGGCCTAGCAAGGCTCAGAGGGCGAGCGGGGCTAGTATCGCTAACCAGGCCTCCACAGCTGATCCGGCCGTCGCTGCCAACCTGGCTCCGGTCAGCGTAGCCCCGGCTGTCACCGTTCCAGGCTCCTCATCTCCGGATCCTACGCCACGCCTCGCCGCAGAGACCGGTCCGGTCTCCACATCCTGCCCAGCCTCTACACCTAGTCCGGCGGTTGGAGAGTCTCTCGTCCGGGATCCTGCTCCGGGGTCCAGCTCCCCTCTCCGGGCTTCTGCACCTGTCCCCACCCCCCCTCATCGGGCCTCTGTTCCCAGGTCCAGCCCCCCTCTCCGGGTCTCAGTTCGTGTTGTATTAGTGCCAGCTCTGCTGTGTCTTGTATGTCCCGTTTTGTAATCGTGTCGTCTGCCAAGTAAAGTCAAGATATCCACGTTACCCTGTTGTCTCTGCCTCCTCTCTTCCTGTCTGCAATTGTGTTCTCACCTTCGTTAGCACCCCCAATTGTAACAGTCGCTGGGCTAAATGATGTAGAACTCACGTTAACGTAAGTGTCGCTGGGGCTAAATGATAACTCACGTTAACGTAAGTGTCGCTGGGCTAAATTATGCAGAACTCAGGTTAACGTAAGTGTCACTGGGCTAAATGATAACTCAGGTTAACGTAAGTGTCGCTGGGCTAAATTATAACTCACGTTAACGTAAGTGTCACTGGGCTAAATGATAACTCAGGTTAACGTAAGTGTCGCTGGGCTAAATTATGCAGAACTCAGGTTAACGTAAGTGTCGCTGGGCTAAATTATAACTCACGTTAACGTAAGTGTCGCTGGGCTAAATGATAACTCACGTTAACGTAAGTGTCACTGGGCTAAATGATAACTCACGTTAACGTAAGTGTCACTGGGCTAAATGATAACTCACGTTAACGTAAGTGTCGCTGGGCTAAATTATAACTCACGTTAACGTAAGTGTCACTGGGCTAAATTATAACTCACGTTAACGTAAGTGTCACTGGGCTAAATGATAACTCAGGTTAACGTAAGTGTCGCTGGGCTAAATTATGCAGAACTCAGGTTAACGTAAGTGTCGCTGGGCTAAATTATAACTCACGTTAACGTAAGTGTCGCTGGGCTAAATGATAACTCAGGTTAACGTAAGTGTCACTGGGCTAAATGATAACTCACGTTAACGTAAGTGTCGCTGGGCTAAATTATAACTCACGTTAACGTAAGTGTCACTGGGCTAAATGATAACTCACGTTAACGTAAGTGTCGCTGGGCTAAATGATAACTCACGTTAACGTAAGTGTCGCTGGGCTAAATTATAACTCACGTTAACGTAAGTGTCACTGGGCTAAATGATAACTCACGTTAACGTAAGTGTCGCTGGGCTAAATGATAACTCACGTTAACGTAAGTGTCGCTGGGCTAAATGATAACTCACGTTAACGTAAGTGTCGCTGGGCTAAATTATAACTCACGTTAACGTAAGTGTCGCTGGGCGTGCTGCACCTCCCAGGAGACTCCACTCTCCTCTCCAGCTCAGAGATGGGGATCAGGGATGTCTTTCGAATTGTTTGTCTTGGAGTCGTCGATGTCTGTTATCATGAGAAGAAAAGAAACAAAAAAAGATTTTGAACATTGATATACAAATACGTCCTGAATTGAAGGGTAAATATTTTTTTGTTCTTCTTCATGTGAGATTTTGATGTTTGAACCAAGTGAAAGTTACATGGTTTACACTGTTTATTTTTCTCATATTATATTTAATATTCATATCAAATTATATTGCCTATATTTTCGTCTTTCTACTATTACCCTGCCCATACCTGTACCTCCCCTCCCCCCTCCCCCATGCTGCTATGACGCCCACATTTCCTCAAGGGGATCAATAAAGGAATATCTTTGCCACCGCTGATGCTAATTGAATGGGGCAAGTTTGACATGTTTCAAATCAGTACTGCTGATTAAAGATGCTTTTAGGTTATTTAATTAATTGTGGGTAGTGATTAACAGAGAACCTTTCCAGTTTAACATGGTTTCCACGGCTAACAACAACAACCTTTAATAGAATATTAAAGAATTCCTATGAATAATTGCTATTATAAATACGACTGCTATCAAAGAAAAATGCAGCTAAGAGGCTAAGTAGGCTCTTGATGATGTGACGCGTTCAAAAATAAATCCATTATAACATCCAGATGCGTTTACGGTGTTTATTGATGGAAAACAAAAAATAGACTGGCAAGCCATTGTACTGAAATAATCAAAGAAAAACTAAATTATACTCTGTGACGTGACATGAGGTGACAACACAATATATAATATTATATATACTAAGCCTCTGCTCCTACGCTCCGTCGTGTTGTAAGTGACCAGGTCAAATAAAGTGCCACTGTTCTTCTGCGGAATCCTACTCCCTCCTCGAAAACTGCTGCCGTAGCGCGACTCGCTATGACGCGTCTGCAAAATTCCACTACTCTGCTGAGAACTGCTGCCGTAGCGCGAATCGCCTATATCTTTGGACAGCTGGGTGACGTCACCCTATAGTTCACTCCGAATTCCAACAGGTGTACCGACATTTTATCATCTACAAATACATTCGGATGATATTGTTTAAGATATATCAACAAGACTCAACAAGACGTTCGTCAGCAAGGTGGCAGAATATTGTAGAGTGAACGATTGTGGGTCATGCGCATGCGTGCGCAAGCACAGGAGCGCTGGCAGCAGAATTCAGCAGAGTAGTTGTTTTTAATCTAATTGTTAATACATATATATCGCTATCAAAGAATGCTCCCACTACAGAATCATTTTATATGACCTCACTACTCACTCCATGTATACTGTATGCATATGGTGAGCATATTTTTATACTCTATCATAACATTTTTATGTAAGATTTCTGGGGTAAGGTATTTCAATACACCAATATATCGCTATCAAATAAACTCAGAATTCAGGGAACAAAACTGTTGCTTTTAACCATGGATTTATTTATATACACTCCATGTACTGTCTGTATGCATATGTTGAACAAAAAAAACATTGAACAACATGTTATCAGTTATCAACATTCAAACTTATTTACAGTATTTATTTACAGTTTTGATTGTACAGTTGTACAGTTCCCCCCCCCCCCCCCCCCCCCACCCACCCAACCACCTCCAATGTACAATGTCGTCAGCTGGGTGTCGTCATCGTCACATTTTGGTGTACGACATTTTATCATCTACTTTATACATGCTTTATACATTCTGCTGCAAAGCCAATTACATGCAAATATTTACATGCTTATACAGTAATAAGTTATGTATGTACAAATATGCGGTCCACCTGTTCTCCATTGCTATACAGACCAGGGTCGGGATAAGTATTATTAACACACAAGTGATTTTTGATGCATAAAAAGTGATATTATTAACACACAAGTGATTTTTGATGCATACAAAAGTGATTTTAAAACAAGATAACGCTAAACTCAGGCCTATATCTTTTTACAGCTGCGTGTTACAGCTGGATGTCGTCAGCTGGGAGTCACATCGTCACATTTTGGTGTACGACATTTTATCATCTACTTTATACATGCTTTATACATTCTGCTGCAAAGCCAATTACATGCAAATATTTACATGTTTATACAGTAATAAGTTATGTATGTACAAATATGTTTTAAGATATTGCTCACCATCAACAAGTCAAACAAGACGTTCGGCTGCAGAATATTGTGGCTGAAAACGAGTGGAAAAGGATTGTGGGTCATGCGCATGCGTGCGCAAGCGCAGGAGCGCTCGGCAGTAGAATTCTGCAGGGAGTAGGATTTTGCAGAACACCACCACCCAGGTGCTAATTACCGGAAGTGAGTGTCACCATAATGAGAGTGTGCAGTCAAAACCAATAAACAACACAGACTAAAATAAATACATTTCGGCTCCTACAATCAATAGACATTATTGACGAGAGACTCACGGTGAACAGGGAGGCTCGTCTCCCCTGGTTGGGGACGTCGTAGACCTCCCCCCTGGGTCCGCTGGGCCCGAAGGGGGCCGCAGCCTGTGAACGGGGGAGAAACAAGATTCAAGATCCAAGAGGTTTATTTGTCACATACACACCAGGGCATACAGTGAAATGCGGGTGGCCATGCCCGCTTCGATTGTGCAATAATACTAATAATAAAATAGACGTAAAAAAACAAATAATAAAAAGACATAAGATGTGCATGATAAAATAAATAGCTGAGAAGGCACTGGGTCCTATGTACACTACTATACAATATACAGTTTTAACTCTATGTCGTTATGCTATACTTACTATATCTAAACTATACTATACAAAAACCACATCGGCTCTACCTTAACACATTGGACGCCAGACCCGCGATAAGTCGGGTTAACTCGCCATCGCTTGAGCGCCAAACCCGGGAAAAGTTGGGTTTTGGTCGTTATTTCTTTTATTTGCTATTTCCATTCATAATCCATGGAGGGAGCCTGATATTATCATTGGGAATGGGTCTGAGATCGCAAACGTCCAATACCGCCGCCTAGCGCCTTGCGGCCGGTATTGCACATCCTTGGAATCTCTCTGGCTCCGCCTGTACGTCGATCTAAAAAGTCCGGTCCAGGTTTTCCTAGTCGGGCAGTAGTAACGTTTATAACACATGGATTGGGGATAATCAAGCACCGCCGATTCATGTACTTTGGTGGATTATGTTGGCAACACGATCGACATCAATACTTCGTTGTGATCCTGTAGTGTTATGTAACGTTACTCCACAACGATCGAATCATAGAACCCCCCCCCCACCCTTTCATGCATGCATGATGAAACATAATACCGATAATATAGCGTTAATTTCAGATTGATTGTTGATCCAAGCGAGGAATGGCACGGTTTCTAGTGAAATGCACTAAACGCTGCTTAGCGGCGTTTCCTGGGATTACA
Source organism: Notolepis coatsorum (assembly GCF_963971535.1). NCBI lineage: Eukaryota > Metazoa > Chordata > Actinopteri > Aulopiformes > Paralepididae > Notolepis > Notolepis coatsorum. The sequence goes on along the minus strand of NC_140170.1, from coordinate 1,622,951 downwards.
CAGAATTACTCTAAAACTATACTCATATTCACCACGGTATAAAACGGGAATGTATGGATGAAATTATCAGTTTTTTGCATCTTGACCGGAAGAAACTCAATGACAATCGACTATATTATTAGATCCATAGCTAATATAGTTTTAGCACTGCAAACACCGGCATGTATCCCCATTCATTAAAGCGCTGGCACACACGGCCATACAGCCCACAGCGACCTCTGACCTTTATTGACCTTTCCATTTAGTTTAAAGTGACATTTTGTTTAAAGCGACTGTTTAAAGCGATTGCAGCATGTGTGTTGTGTGTGTGTGTGTTCTTGTGTGTGTGGAGAGTTCAGTGTTCTGATAGTCTGTAACGTTGAGGTTGATCAGCTACACTTTGCACTGCCTTTGATCATAGATATGTGTATATCAACCTCATTGGCCTCGTATATCGACACCTTTATGGGGGGGGGGGGGGGGGGAGCCCCGTTACGCGCGCTTTTCTAACCAATTAACCCGCGTCCGGTAATGCAAACCACGCCGCTCGCTCGAGACGGCGGCCGAGGAGAGGAGCAGGCCCCCCCCACGCCCCCCGGCAGAGCGGCAGAGGAAATGGCCAACATGTGCGCAGTGGGCCCGTGTCCCACCCTCTGCCCCTCGCGCAGGCAACCCGCGCAGACACCTCTCCCCGGGGTCCACATTCTGTTTGCAGTTAGCAGTGTGTCTGAAGTCTGTCTCTGCTTTTGTCTTTTACGGGGCCTCATAAAGGCCCCGGTGCTCCGCATGCCTGTCCCCATGGAGAGAGAGGCCCCTGGTGCCCCATCTGCAAGCTCTTTGGCCAGCGGGGGGGGGGTTCTCAGAACGTTGCATCTCAGCGACGGTCTACCTCTCTAATCACTTAGAGTTAACACTTCCCCCCCGGGGGGAGGAGGTCCGGCTGCGGCAGAAGGAGCTACCACCCCGTGCAGCTACCGTAAAAGGGGGGGTCATCCCTATGTTCCCCGGGTTCTATGTTCCCCGCTCCCGAAAAAAAGGGTCCTATGTTCCCCGGGGTCCTAGATCAGCCGTTCTCAAACAGTGGGCCAGTGAGCGCCATGGAGTGGGGGCCGCGGAGGCAGCCTAACCTACTGCCAACATCAATGCTTAAATGTGTGTGTTAGTAGTCGCCGCGCAACGAACGGTAGAATTTCTCCGGCACGGAAACAAGATAAATGGAATTGAGAATGTTTCCTGGAGGAAAGAGAATAATATTGTTGGCTAGGTGGTAGGCTGTCGATCGCGTGTGTGTGGTTCAAACGTTAAACTTCTATTCCTGAAACAACACTAGCGACAGAGTTGTGTGAGGGTGTAGATGGTGCATGTTTTCTGTATGAATGATATTTACTATAGGCCTAGGAACATAGGACCCTTTTTATCGGGAGCGGGGAACATAGGACCCTTTTTATCGGGAGCAGGGAACATAGGACCCTTTTTATCGGGAGCGGGGAACATAGGACCCGGGGAACATAGGACCCTTTTTATCGGGAGCGGGGAACATAGGACCCAGGGAACATAGACACGCTAACCGTGTGGCCTCTTGTCATGTGTTTTTGTTTATTTCTGCAACAGCCATAGCCCACAGAATCCTGCGTGTTGAACTCGCCTCTCCACCTGGGAAACAACCTGAGAACAGAACAGCAGGAGGAGACTAATTGTGTACCTTGTTCGCCCCCTCCGGTCCTTCCGTGCCGCGCTGGAGCGCCGAAGAAGGCGTGCCGGGACCTTTGGAGGCCGACGGAGGAGCGGACGGGACCTTGTAGATCCTGTCCATGCATTCGTAGGCGGGGCTGGTGGAGGGTCTGGGCACGCTGGGGATCTGGTAGATGTTCTGAGGGTGGTCGCCCCCGCTCTGACAGTCGACCGGCTTGGCGGCGGCGAGGGGGCCGGCGGGGGGGGGGGTACGGACCGGGGCAGGATCTGCAGCCGGTTGGCGGGGGCCAGTCCCTGCCGGCCGTACAGAGAGCACATCCACCAGCCGCTGGTGTCGGCCACGTTCTGATCCATCACCGTGACGATGTCCCCCTTTCGGAAGCCCAGCTCGTCCAGACACTCCGCGGTGTTGTCATAGAGAGCCTTGCCAGGTTGCTCTGAAGGGAAGGAGCGGAGAGAGGAAGACACGAGAAGAGGTCGTGAGACGAGAGCAAGCTCGTGTCGTCGGCAAACAGGAGGAGGCGATAAGGTCACGGACAACCGGAGGAGGGTTCGAGAGAGTTCTCACAGCGCACGTTCAATTCCTGTACCTATCATCATAGCCAGACATTTTCATTCAGTGTATTCTACCAGCCACATTTTCATTCACCAGACATTTTCATTCAGTGTATTCTACCAGCCACATTGAATTCATCCATCCAGACCTTTTCATTCAGTGTAATCTACCAGCCACATTGAATTCATCCAGACCTTTTCATTCAGTGTAATCTACCAGCCACATTGAAACCTTTTCATTCAGTATAATCTACCAGCCACATTGAATTCATCCAGACCTTTTCATTCAGTTAAATCTACCGGCCACATTGAATTCATCCAGACCTTTTTCATTCAGTATAATCTACCAGCCACATTGAATTCATCCAGACCTTTTCATTCAGTATAATCTACCAGCCACATTGAATTCATCCAGACATTTCCATTCACGGTCTGCTTGTTTACGTGACCAGAGAACAGACAAACATGGCAATTACAGACTAAATGCACGAGCTCTCGTGTTTGACACAAACACACTGCGACGGCTCAATTCTATCAATCGATGGCACTTGATAGAAGATGCACAAGGAAAATAATAAACATTCAGGACTAGATTCGATTCGATTCAAATTATTGTCATTATACAGCACAACGAAAAGAAGTTTGGCATCTCAACCAGAGCGCAAATGTACAAATAAAGTGCAACAATGTACAGGTGATTAAACTGGGTAAAACATATATAAACAGCTTCATCCATCAGGCTGTCAGGAAGCTGAACCCCCCCCCCCCACCCCCCCCCCCCCCCCCCCCCCCACTGACACACACGCACACGCGCACACACACACAACACACACACACACACACACACACACACACACACACACACACACACACACACACACACACACACACACACACACACACACACTAATAGTAAATAATAGACGTTATAATAAATGTGTAGTTATACTGTGCATTTTTTATTTTCAGTGGCTTTAGTGTGTGTGTCTGTCTGTGTGTGTGTGTGTGTGTGTGTGTGTGTGTGTGTGTGTGTGTGTGTGTGTGTGTGTGTGTGTGTGTGTGTGTGTGTGTGTGTGTGTGTCTGTGTGTGTCTGTGTGTGTGTGTGTGTGTGTGTGTGTGTGTCACCTACTACCTATTTCTGTGCTGATGTTGAGCACCAGAATTAGAGATTATTCTCAATGACTGAGTCCAAAAAAACAAGGTGGTCCTCATTAACCCTGGTGCTATATATCAATTATAAGCATCTCTCCAACCACAATTATGCACACACACACACACACACACACACACACACACACACACACACACACACACACACACACACACACACACACACACACACACACACACACACACACACACACACACACACACACACACACACACACACACACACACACACACACACACACACACACACACACACACACACACACACACACACACACACACCTACACACACACACACACACACACACACACACACACACACACACACACACACACACACACACACACACACACACACACACACACACACACACACTGCCACTTTACTCTACTTATCTCACTGCCACTTATTTTACTACATACTAATGCTGCTAGGAAATATTTGCACGTTCTTTGCAAGTTCTTTTTAGCTCTTTTTGTTTCATTCATTTCATTTTAGCTACTGTTTATATTGTACATATAGTCCTGTATATTGTGTGTTGTATATTGTGTCCTTATGTTACTTTGTGTTTTATATTGCATAGATCTTTTTTATATACACCGTGGGAAGGGGGGAATGAAATAAAAATGTTCTGTATGTCTCTTGCACAAATGGAAAACTGACAATAAAAAGTTGACTTTGACTTTGACTTTGATAAATCAGTAGAGCTGACCTCGACTAAGGATTTGTATAGTCGACTTTGATTGGCCGAAATTTGCCGATAGTCTTTCAGTGCCTCTGTGCCCGTTTTCTTAGGCAGTTAGCATCTCTGGTATGCGCGCCATTAGCGTTAGCCACGCTTCTAGGCCTCTTTGCTTTTGGAAAAAATGATAAAGAAAATAAAAAAAATAAAGAATAATAACAATACAAAATTTATTTAAAAAGAATTTGCATTCGACTAAGAGGTTGGCAGTCGACTACGGCTCCTTTCGATCGATTAGTCGACTATTCGACTAATTGGGGTCAGCCCTATGAATCAGTACTTCTTATATAGTTGGTGCAGAGAATATAGCACTGCTTTGCTTGCAGGCCTCAGACAGACGCTTCCTCTTGCAGATTATTGCCACAGCGAGTTTCACACGTCAGCAGTCGTACGTTTCACAATGACAACGCCTTGGGAAGAAATAGACACAATGACAGAGGGAGTGAATGCAATAAGCCACACACAGGTGGAACGAGAGAGGGACGCTCTTATCTCACCGGTGGGTCTCTATCCAATTCTCAGATGGGATATGAATAGAGAAGTCGTGGAGCAGCCGTTTTGGTCAGAATGGTCTCGTTCTTTGTGGAGTTTCGGTTCCTCCAGAGGATTCAAAGGGAAACCAGCCGACCGAAGGCTTCCTCTCGTGGAGCTCGCCAGCATCCCACCTCACAAGTCCACAAATATATACTATTGTGCAAATAAAACACGATTGCGACAAAGAAAGATTGTTGCACTTTATACAGTTACCCTGCACGGAAATTGGTTAGATGCCGACTTCTGTTCGTTGCATTGTATTTGTGCTGTACGACGACATTTACATTTAATCGAATCGAATCGAATCTAGAAATGTGTGTTTGGGTTCAATTCAGGTTTAAAATTGAAAAACTAAAAAAAAAAACTTTTGGCAAGTACAGGTAGCAGCCTATCGACGAGCAAACGACACAGAGGGTGTCCGTCATCGGCAAATAAACAGAAATTTCAGTTCAGACGTCTGGTAATCCAGAGGTTCCCGGTTCAATTCCCACTCCTCCCGGGGCAGCGTGTCAAAGTGTCCTTGAGCAAGACACTAGTTAAAACCCTTTCACTACCACAGGTTAACCCTTCTGTAGTGTGGTAGTGAAAGAAGGTTAACCTTCTTTTTTTGTATATTTTATTTTTTTTATAATTTTTTAAAACATAACATAAAATTAGACACACAAGCATTAACAGTAAACATCCAATGAATTCACCATTTAAATAAATGTAGTATACGAGATATATACCTAATACTTGCTATCTAATACCCTACATACATAATGCTTCTCCGCTCGCTCACCCCCCCCCCCCCCGGACCCCCCTCTTGGATAATCCATGCATTATCATTCGTTCCTAACCAGGCACTACAATTCATATGCTAGCTGTTATTCTCTCCACCACTTCTGACCACATTGCAATTTTGGTTTCACTGACACCTAAAATTCTTGCTGTAGATATTTCTAGATAAATCAGATCGAGATATGTAAGAATCCAGACCTTCCGACACAGACATTTTTTCTCCGGTTGAAACCATTGTGATGCTATCAGCTTTTTAGCCACTGTGAGACCGGATAAAACTAGTCTCTTTAGCTGTATAGGTACTGCACACTCAAAAACATCATTCAACAGCAATACAGAGGGGTGTACAGGTATATTCAGAGTTAAGAGACTTGATAATTGCTGGGTCACTTCTTTCCAGAATATCTTAACTGGAGGGCAATCCCAGTACATGTGCATAAATGTACAGAAGGTTAACCTTCTGTAGTGTGGTTGTGAAAGGGTTAACCCTTGTCGTGGTTCGAATGTTTGAATATTCGGTCTTAAGAACAGTAGACTATTCGAAAATGATTTCGGCGAGTCATGCACACATCCCTAATCCCAACCCCCGATTTAAATGCCCTCGTCGCAGCAGATCTGTTGTCAAACAGGCCCCGGAGCAGCAGTGACACATGCCTTCGGTGAGCGAGGGGGCTCCGGTGTCTTCTAATTACACGTCTTGTGTGCAGAATGTGCCCTCTCTGCACGCGTCCCCCTAAAGCCTTCGCCATGTGTCGGGACATTCTTCAGCGCCAGCAGTCGGTCCACGCACCAGGGCGCTCTCTCTCTCTCTCTCTCTCTCTCTCTCTCTCTCTCTCTCTCTCTCTCTCTCTCTCTCTCTCTCTCTCTCTCTCTCTCTCTCTCTCTCTCTCTCTCTCAGCGGAGATGTCCTCCACGTGACGCCAGTGCACTGACCACAACAAGCACTGGTGGTGGTGTGTGTGTGAACGGTGTCATCGGGTGAAATCATGCTCTCTCGTCTTTGTTTGTGCAGCTATGAGAATGCTTTAGACGGGGTGGGGGGTTCGGTTATCCCCACAGGGTACGCAGTGTGTGAGAACATTGCTTTTTTTTTTTTTTTTTTTTTTTTTATATAACAACTCATTTACATTTACACTTAGTCATTTAGCTGATGCTTTTACCCAAAGCGACTTACAGATTGTGAACAACAAGTCAGCAGGGAGGGTACATCTCTGGCAGCTAAGGGTCATCAGTGGCGTTGATCGTCAAACAGTGTTGAGCTTGAGTGTAAATGTTGAGTGTTACACTCTGAGTGCATAGTAGTATAGACATATAGCATGATAGGTAGTAGTATAATTCTAATCATCCAACATGGAGGACAAAAGGACGTTCTAATCATCCAACATGGAGGACAAATGGACGTTCTAATCATCCAACATGGAGGACAAATGGACGTTCTAATCATCCAACATGGAGGACAAAAGGACGTTCTAATCATCCAACATGGAGGACAAATGGGACGTTCTAATCATCCAACATGGAGGACAAATGGGACGTTCTAATCATCCAACATGGAGGACAAAAGGACGTTCTAATCATCCAACATGGAGGACAAAAGGACGTTCTAATCATCCAACATGGAGGACAAAAGGACGTTCTAATCATCCAACATGGAGGACAAAAGGACGTTCTAATCATCCAACATGGAGGACAAATGGACGTTCTAATCATCCAACATGGAGGACAAAAGGACGTTCTAATCATCCAACATGGAGGACAAATGGACGTTCTAATCATCCAACATGGAGGACAAATGGGATGTTCTAATCATCCAACATGGAGGACAAATGGACGTTCTTTTTTATTTTTTTTTTATTTGTCTTTTTCCCCCTCCATTTTCCTCCGATTTTCTCCCCATCCCAATGTTAGTCGTATGCCAATTCCCAGTCCCTTCCTGGTCGCTGCGCACTTACCCCCCACAGTCAGATCATCTGGGAGAGTGGAGGCTACCACGTGCTTCCTCCGACACACGTCCAGCCAATCACCGCTTCTTTTCACCTGGCAGCGCGGATTCTCATTGAGAGGGCGTAGCGTGTGGGAGGACCACACTATCCCCCTCACGTCCAATCCGCGCTTAGCAGGCGCCCCGACCGAACTGTAGGAGTCGCTGTTTACAACGACCCGGACCCACCCCGCCAGCTTCTCCCACCCTCTGATACAGCCAATTGTATCAGTGCAGACGGCCAGCCAAGCTGGTGACAACCCCGGAGCTGTGAGCTGGATTCGAACAGGCAAATCCAGCTCAGCTCCGGGGCTGGTGACGAACGCAATCTCCGCTCGGCCACCTAACCACCCTGACAAATGGACGTTCTAATCATCCAACATGGAGGACAAATGGACGTTCTACTCATCCAACATGGAGGACAAATGGACGTTCTAATCATCCAACATGGAGGAGAAATGGACGTTCTAATCATCCAACATGGAGGACAAATGGACGTTCTAATCATCCAACATGGAGGACAAAAGGACGTTCTAATCATCCAACATGGAGGACAAAAGGCATCTGTTGTGTCTCTTATTCTGGGCCGCTTTGTTCAAACTGTCATTGAGACAAATCATCGTCTTGTGAGACTCGTTCTGGTGTTGAGACAAGCAGAGACAAGTAGAGACATGTAGAGACAAGTAGAGACAAGTAGAGACCAGTAGAGACAAGTAGAGACACATAGAACCAAGTAGAGATAAGTAGAGACATGTAGAGACAAGTAGAGACAAGTAGAGACAAGTAGAGACAAGTAGAGACATGTAGAGACAAGTAGAGACAAGTAGAGACATGTAGAGACAAGTAGAGACAAGTAGAGACAAGTAGAGACGAGCAGAGACAAGCAGAGACATGTAGAGACAAGTAGAGACGAGTAGAGATGAGTAGAGACGAGTAGAGACAAGTAGAGACGAGCAGAGACAAGCAGAGACATGTAGAGACAAGTAGAGACAAGTAGAGACATGTAGAGACAAGTAGAGACAAGTAGAGACAAGTAGAGACAAGTAGAGCCAAGTAGAGACATGTAGAG
>NC_140170.1:1596947-1609447 GCF_963971535.1 Notolepis coatsorum | reverse complement strand
TACCATGTTTATACCATGTTTATATCATGTTTATATCATGTTTATACCATGTTTATATCATGTTTATATCATGTTTATACCAGGTTTATATCATGTTTATACCATGTTTATATCATGTTTATATCATGTTTATACCATGTTTATACCATGTTTATATCATGTTTATACCATGTTTATATCATGTTTATATCATGTTTATACCAGGTTTATATCATGTTTATACCATGTTTATATCATGTTTATATCATGTTTATACCAGGTTTATATCATGTTTATATCATGTTTATACCATGTTTATATCATGTTTATACCATGTTTATATCATGTTTATATCATGTTTATACCATGTTTATATCATGTTTATATCATGTTTATACCATGTTTATATCATGTTTATACCATGTTTATACCATGTTTATATCATGTTTATACCATGTTTATACCATGTTTATATCATGTTTATATCATGTTTATATCATGTTTATATCATGTTTATACCAGGTTTATATCATGTTTATATCATGTTTATACCATGTTTATATCATGTTTATACCATGTTTATATCATGTTTATATCATGTTTATACCATGTTTATATCATGTTTATATCATGTTTATACCATGTTTATATCATGTTTATATCATGTTTATACCATATTTATACCATGTTTATATCATGTTTATACCATGTTTATATCATGTTTATATCATGTTTATACCATGTTTATATCATGTTTATACCATGTTTATATCATGTTTATATCATGTTTATACCATGTTTATATCATGTTTATATCATGTTTATATCATGTTTATACCATGTTTATATCATGTTTATATCATGTTTATACCATGTTTATATCATGTTTATATCATGTTTATACCATGTTTATATCATGTTTATATCATGTTTATATCATGTTTATATCATGTTGTTTATATCATGTTTATATCATGTTTATATCATGTTGTTTATATCATGTTTATATCATGTTTATATCATGTTTATACCATGTTTATATCATGTTTATACCATGTTTATATCATGTTTATACCATATTTATACCATGTTTACATCATGTTTATACCATGTTTATGTCATGTTTATATCATGTTTATATCATGTTTATACCATGTTTATATCATGTTTATATCATGTTTATATCATGTTTATACCATGTTTATACCATGTTTATATCATGTTTATACCATGTTTATACCATGTTTATATCATGTTTATATCATGTTTATATCATGTTTATACCATGTTTATACCATGTTTACATCATGTTTATACCATGTTTATGTCATGTTTATATCATGTTTATATCATGTTTATATCATGTTTATACCATGTTTATACCATGTTTATATCATGTTTATATCATGTTTATACCATGTTTATATCATGTTTATATCATGTTTATACCATTTATATCATGTTTATACCATGTTTATATCATGTTTATATCATGTTTATATCATGTTTATACCATGTTTATATCATGTTGTTTATATCATGTTTATATCATGTTTATATCATGTTTATACCATGTTTATATCATGTTTATACCATGTTTATATCATGTTTATATCATGTTTATACCATGTTTACATCATGTTTATACCATGTTTATACCATGTTTACATCATGTTTATACCATGTTTATATCATGTTTATACCATGTTTATACCATGTTTATATCATGTTTATATCATGTTTATATCATGTTTATACCATTTATATCATGTTTATATCATGTTTATATCATGTTTATATCATGTTTATACCATGTTTATATCATGTTTATATCATGTTTATATCATGTTTATATCATGTTTATACCATGTTTATATCATGTTTATATCATGTTTATATCATGTTTATACCATGTTTATATCATGTTTATGTCATGTTTATATCATGTTTATATCATGTTTATACCATGTTTATACCATGTTTATACCATGTTTATATCATGTTTATATCATATTTATATCATGTTTATACCATGTTTATATCATGTTTATATCATATTTATACCATTTATATCATGTTTATATCATGTTTATATCATGTTTATACCATTTTATCATGTTTATATCATGTTTATATCATGTTTATACCATGTTTATACCATGTTTATATCATGTTTATACCATGTTTATATCATGTTTATACCATGTTTATATCATGTTTATACCATGTTTATACCATGTTTATATCATGTTTATACCATGTTTATATCATGTTTATACCATGTGTATATCATGTTTATACCATGTTTATATCATGTTTATACAACTGGTAACAACAATGTGATCAACTGGTGTTGATCACATCACACCAGTTTTGTCCGCCCTACATTGGCTTCCTATCCAAGCCCGCTCTGACTTTAAAGTGCTACTCCTCACCTACAAAATTTTAAATGGGCTTGCACCGCTCTATCTATCTGATCTCATCTCCCGATACTCGCCCGCTCGTGCTCTGCGCTCACAAAATGCGGGGCTTCTATCGACCCCTAGGGTTAAAAAGAAATCCGCCGGCCACAGAGCCTTTGTCTACCGCGCTCCCTACCTGTGGAACAAATTACCTGCCGTCATCAGGGGCGCCTGCTCTGTCGAAGCTTTTAAATCCCTGCTTAAGACTCATCTTTTCTCTCTCTCCTTCAACCTACCTTGATCTCACCTGGTCGGGGACTGACCTTTAGATTAATCTGTGTAGTTTAGTTATGGTACAGGGTACTACATGGTACCACTGGGTAGTTTACTATAGGGTAGTTTAGTTAGGGTACAGGGTACTACATGGTACCACAGAGTACTACTTGGTACTGCATGGCATTACAGGGTACTACATGGCTTACACAGCTCTACATGGCACTACAGGGTACTACATGGCACCACAGGGTACTACATGGCACTACAGGGTACTACAGGATACTACGGGGCACTACATGGCACTATGGGGTACTATAGGGTACTACATGGCACTACGGGGTACTACATGGCACTACAGGGTACTACATGTCTGCTCCTTTGCAGCACCACAAACATGGGAACTCTCTAACTCTTCCCCCCCCCCCCCCCCCCTCCTCCCCCCCCCCCCCCCCTCTCCCTCCCCCTTCTCTCTGAGTACCCGTCTCCTGGCGCTGACCAAGGTGATGGATGCCTCGGGGTCTTGGCCAAGCTTGTAGTGACTGCTCTACATGCACCTCCGAGGCATTGGATCAGTTATTCACCGCCGTCTGTCCGTGGTCCTGTCAACTGATTAACAGACTGTTAACAGATTAACAGTCAACGCGGTTTCATTGCTGGGTTAAGTACTTCTATTCTATTCACATAATACGCTTACTTCATATATCTACTCCATTCACATATATGCCTACCACTTGTATCTATTGCTATGTCCGCCTACTACAATCTCATGAGCTGTCTAACGCCTGTCCCGTCTCCCTGTCTTCCTATGACTTGCTGTCCTGGAGTGTTGACCGGAGTGTTGGACGTCCCGTGACGAAGGCCGGGAGATTGCGACCCCCTCTGCGTGCCCCCCTGTCTTCGGAGGTTTCGTAGTGGTGACCGGAGTGCCGGATGTCCCGCGATGATGTCGGGGAGTTCGCGACCCTCTCTGTGCCACCCCCCCTTCCCCCTGTCTCCGGCTGTCCCTGAGCAACGACCGGAGTGCTGAATGTCCCGTGACTAAGACGGGGAGGACGTGACCCTCTTGCGCCGCCCCTGTGCTTCAAATAGATCCGCTATCAACTCTATCTTTAATTTTTCAAAATGTACAGTTGCTATTGCATGCACTCATCTGTGTTTCACTACACACATGAGTGCATGCTTACCAACTGTCCGTCTGCAACACTACTATCACCGACATCTAAGAAGGGAGATCCCCCCTTGAACGGCCCTTCTAAGGTTTCTCTCCTCCACATTGCCTGTGGAGCTTTTTTCCCTATTGTTAGGTTTTAGTGAGTTTTTCCTTACCTTCGCGTGGGGTATGTCTGGGAGTGCTTGCATTCTTTCATTTATTTGCATTCATCTAAAAAATGTTTGGACCCTATGGTGTTCTTGTTCTGTTCTTGACTTATTGTTATGTTGTCTTCTTGACTTGTTTAAAGAAGACCTGTACGGCCCATGGGGACATTAACGTGTGTTGTCGGGCCCTATAAATAAATTTGATTTGATTTGATTTGATACCATGTTTATACCATGTTTACATCATGTTTATACCATGTTTATGTCATGTTTATATCATGTTTATATCATGTTTATACCATGTTTATACCATGTTTATATCATGTTTATATCATGTTTATATCATGTTTATACCATGTTTATATCATGTTTATATCATGTTTATATCACGTTTATATCATGTTTATATCATGTTTATACCATGTTTATATCATGTTTATATCATGTTTATATCATGTTTATACCATGTTTATATCATGTTTATATCATGTTTATATCATGTTTATACCATGTTTATATCATGTTTATATCATGTTTATACCATGTTTATATCATGTTTATACCATGTTTATATCATGTTTATATCATGTTTATATCATGTTGTTTATATCATGTTTATATCATGTTTATATCATGTTTATACCATGTTTATATCATGTTTATACCATGTTTATATCATGTTTATACCATGTTTATATCATGTTTATACCATGTTTATATCATGTTTATACCATGTTTATACCATGTTTACATCATGTTTATACCATGTTTATGTCATGTTTATATCATGTTTATATCATGTTTATATCATGTTTATACCATGTTTATACCATGTTTATATCATGTTTATATCATGTTTATACCATTTATATCATGTTTATATCATGTTTATATCATGTTTATACCATGTTTATATCATGTTTATATCATGTTTATATCATGTTTATACCATGTTTATATCATGTTTATATCATGTTTATATCATGTTTATACCATGTTTATATCATGTTTATGTCATGTTTATATCATGTTTATATCATGTTTATACCATGTTTATACCATGTTTATACCATGTTTATATCATGTTTATATCATATTTATATCATGTTTATACCATGTTTATATCATGTTTATATCATATTTATACCATTTATATCATGTTTATATCATGTTTATATCATGTTTATACCATTTTATCATGTTTATATCATGTTTATACCATGTTTATACCATGTTTATATCATGTTTATACCATGTTTATATCATGTTTATACCATGTTTATATCATGTTTATACCATGTTTATACTATGTTTATATCATGTTTATACCATGTTTATATCATGTTTATACCATGTGTATATCATGTTTATACCATGTTTATATCATGTTTATACCATGTTTATACCATGTTTACATCATGTTTATACCATGTTTATGTCATGTTTATATCATGTTTATATCATGTTTATATCATGTTTATACCATGTTTATACCATGTTTATATCATGTTTATATCATGTTTATATCATGTTTATACCATTTATATCATGTTTATATCATGTTTATATCATGTTTATATCATGTTTATACCATGTTTATATCATGTTTATATCATGTTTATATCATGTTTATACCATGTTTATATCATGTTTATATCATGTTTATATCATGTTTATACCATGTTTATATCATGTTTATATCATGTTTATACCATGTTTATATCATGTTTATATCATGTTTATACCATGTTTATACCATGTTTATATCATGTTTATATCATGTTTATATCATGTTTATACCATGTTTATATCATGTTTATACCATGTTTATATCATGTTTATATCATGTTTATACCATGTTTATACCATGTTTATATCATTTTTATACCATGTTTATATCATGTTTATATCATGTTTATATCATGTTTATACCATGTTTATATCATATTTATACCATTTATATCATGTTTATATCATGTTTATATCATATTTATATCATGTTTATACCATGTTTATATCATGTTTATATCATATTTATACCATTTATATCATGTTTATATCATGTTTATATCATGTTTATACCATTTATATCATGTTTATATCATGTTTATATCATGTTTATATCATGTTTATACCATGTTTATACCATGTTTATATCATGTTTATATCATGTTTATACCATGTTTATATCATGTTTATATCATATTTATACCATTTATATCATGTTTATATCATGTTTATATCATGTTTATACCATTTATATCATGTTTATATCATGTTTATATCATGTTTATATCATGTTTATACCATGTTTATACCATGTTTATATCATGTTTATATCATGTTTATACCATGTTTATATCATGTTTATATCATGTTTATACCATGTTTATATCATGTTTATACCATGTTTATATCATGTTTATATCATGTTTATATCATGTTTATACCATGTTTATATCATGTTTATACCATGTTTATATCATGTTTATATCATGTTTATACCATGTTTATATCATGTTTATATCATGTTTATACCATGTTTATATCATGTTTATATCATGTTTATACCATGTTTATATCATGTTTATATCATGTTTATATCATGTTTATACCATGTTTATACCATGTTTACATCATGTTTATACCATGTTTATGTCATGTTTATATCATGTTTATATCATGTTTATATCATGTTTATATCATGTTTATACCATGTTTATATCATGTTTATATCATGTTTATACCATGTTTATATCATGTTTATATCATGTTTATACCATGTTTATACCATGTTTATATCATTTTTATACCATGTTTATATCATGTTTATATCATGTTTATATCATGTTTATACCATGTTTATACCATGTTTATATCATGTTTATATCATGTTTATACCATGTTTATACCATGTTTATACCATGTTTATACCATGTTTATATCATGTGTATACCATGTTTATATCATGTTTATACCATGTTTATATCATGTTTATATCATGTTTATACCATGTTTATATCATGTTTATGTCATGTTTATATCATGTTTATATCATGTTTATATCATGTTTATACCATGTTTATACCATGTTTATATCATGTTTATATCATATTTATACCATTTATATCATGTTTATATCATGTTTATATCATGTTTATATCATATTTATATCATGTTTATACCATGTTTATATCATATTTATACCATTTATATCATGTTTATATCATGTTTATATCATGTTTATACCATTTATATCATGTTTATATCATGTTTATATCATGTTTATACCATGTTTATACCATGTTTATATCATGTTTATATCATGTTTATACCATGTTTATATCATGTTTATATCATATTTATACCATTTATATCATGTTTATATCATGTTTATATCATGTTTATACCATGTTTATATCATGTTTATACCATGTTTATATCATGTTTATACCATGTTTATATCATGTTTATATCATGTTTATATCATGTTTATACCATGTTTATATCATGTTTATACCATGTTTATATCATGTTTATATCATGTTTATACCATGTTTATATCATGTTTATACCATGTTTATACCATGTTTATATCATGTTTATACCATGTTTATACCATGTTTATATCATGTTAAACCATGTTTATATCATGTTTATACCATGTTTATATCATGTTTATACCATTTATATCATGTTTTTATCATGTTTATATCATGTTTATATCATGTTTATACCATTTATATCATGTTTTTATCATGTTTATACTATTTATATCATGTTTATATCATGTTTATACCATTTATATCATGTTTATATCATGTTTATATCATGTTTATACCATTTATATCATGTTTGTATCATGTTTATATCATGTTTATATCATGTTTATATCATGTTTATACCATGTTTATATCATGTTTATAGCATGTTTATATCATGTTTATACCATTTATATCATGTTTATATCATGTTTATATCATGTTTATATCATGTTTATATCATGTTTATACCATTTATATCATGTTTATATCATGTTTATATCATGTTTATATCATGTTTATACCATTTATATCATGTTTATATCATGTTTATATCATGTTTATACCATGTTTATACCATGTTTATATCATGTTTATACCATGTTTATATCATGTTTATATCATATTTATACCATGTTTATATCATGTTTATATCATGTTTATACCATGTTTATATCATGTTTATATCATATTTATACCATTTATATCATGTTTATATCATGTTTATACCATGTTTATATCATGTTTATATCATGTTTATACCATGTTTATATCATGTTTATATCATGTTTATATCATGTTTATACCATGTTTATACCATGTTTATATCATGTTTATATCATGTTTATACCATGTTTATACCATGTTTATATCATGTTTATACCATGTTTATACCATGTTTATATCATGTTTATAGTTCAAGTTCTTTAATAGTTGTCATACAGAAGTACAGAATACTTTCATACAAAATGCTTCTTACTGTTACGCTCCAGAGACTGTGCTAGACAAGATAGTATCAAATAACATAATAACATAATATAGCATGAATTTAGAAGAAGAGAATGAGGTCACAGTGTTCGGTATAGACATATGTACAATGTTCTGAGTTACCATATAATATACAATACACAATACTATGCAGTGTACTAATGTACAGTACTATCTAGTGCAAAGCAGAAATGGGATGAGGTACAATTTTAGGTACAATTTACAGTAAGGTGTACGAGTTGTAGTGCAATCCTTCATCCATAAATATAAAGTGTGGGGAGTGGGTGCTACAGTGTGTTTGTTTAAAGTGGGTGTGTGCTATAAAGTGTGTGGAGTGGGTGCTACAGTGTGTTTGTTTAAAGTGAGTGTGTGCGTGTGGATGTGTGTGCTATGTGCGTTTGGTGGTTGTTGTTGTGTAGTGTTCATTCATTGTTCGTTTAGCAGCCTGATGGCCTGGGGATAGAAGCTACTTCTGAGTCTTTCTGTGCTCGCCTTGAGACTCCGGTATCGCTTGCCTGACCGCAGCAGTTCAAAGAGGCAGTTGTTCGGGTGACTGGAGTCTTTAATGATTCTCTTAGCCTTGCCCTTGCAACGCTTGTAGTAAATGTTCTGGAGGGTGGGGAGCCCCCCTCCAATTGTGCGTTCGGCTGCACGTGTCACTCTTTGTAGTCTGCTTCGGTCTTTTGCAGTGCTATTCCCAAACCAGGAGGTGATGTTGCCGGTCAAGATGCTCTCTATTGTACATGAGTAGAAGTTCTTAAGGATCTTCTGGCTGACTTGGAACTTCCTTAGGCGCCTGAGGAAGTAGAGGCGTTGTCGTGCCTTCTTCACCACACTGTTAATGTGTGTGGTCCATGTCAAGTCCTCGGATATGTAGGCTCCGAGGTACTTGAAGCTGTTGACTCTCTCAACCGGTGCCCCGTCGATGCTGAGGGGG
Source organism: Notolepis coatsorum (assembly GCF_963971535.1). Taxonomy (NCBI): domain Eukaryota; kingdom Metazoa; phylum Chordata; class Actinopteri; order Aulopiformes; family Paralepididae; genus Notolepis; species Notolepis coatsorum. Next base: position 1,600,007 of record NC_140170.1, on the reverse strand, counting down.
CTGTAGTCCTTGACCCCCGACCTCCTGAAGTCCACAATCATCTCCTTTGTTTTGCTGACGTTCAGGGAGAGGCTGTTTTCCTGGCACCATCCCGCCAGGACCTTGACCTCTTCCAGGTAGGCCCTCTCGTCGTTGGCAGAGATCAGGCCCACCACCACTGTGTCGTCAGCAAATTTGACGATTGTATTGCTACTCCGCTGAGCCACACAGTCGTGTGTGTACAGGGAGTAGAGGAGGGGACTCAGAACACAGCCCTGGGGGGCCCCTATGTTGAGGGTGATGGATGAGGAGGTGCAGTTGCCTGCTCTCACCACCTGGGGTCTGCCAGTCAGGAAGTCCAAGACCCACTGGCAGAGGTCATAGCCCAAGCCCAGGTCCCTGAGCTTGGCTATGAGTATGGAGGGGACTATGGTATTGAATGCCGAGCTGTAGTCGATGAATAGCATTCTCACGTAGTTCCCCTGCCTCTTGTCCAGGTGTGATGCTGCTGTGTGCAGCACATGGGATATGGCGTCCTCCGTGGACCTGTTGGGGCGGTATGCAAATTGCAGGGGGTCCATGTTGATGGGGAGGGAGGAGCAGATGTAGCCCTTTACTAGCTTCTCGAAGCACTTCATGGCTATGGAGGTGAGAGCTACAGGGCGGTAGTCGTTGAGGCAAGCAGGCTTGGATTTTTTGGGTACAGGGATAATAGTGGACTTCTTCAGGCAGGTGGGGATGACAGCCTGTTCTAAGGACAGGTTAAATATGTCAGTGAATACTGGGGCCAGTTGGTCGGCACAGACTTTTAGGACGCGGCCGGGGATGCCGTCTGGACCTGCTGCCTTCCTGATATTCACTTTTTTAAAGGTCCGCCTCACCTCATGCTCTGTTACCCTGAACACTGCGCCTCCATCAGCAGCCGACCCCCCCCCCCCCCATTGCCGAGGCTTGTGAGCTGGTGTTGTTATTACCAGCATCAAACCTCGCATAGAAGGTATTGAGGTCATTTGCTAAGGAGATGTCACTGTTCAGTTTGAGGGAGGCGCCTTTGTAGTCTGTCATCGTTTTGAGCCCCTGCCACATAGCTCTAGAGTCAGCTTGTTCAAACTGGAGTTCAATTTTATCCCTGTAGCGTCGTTTGGCCTCTGACACAGTCCTCCTTACGTTGTATCGCGCCACCTTGTGGTCATTCATGTTGCCTGCCTCTAGGCCGTCGTTGTATGCTTTGGTGCGCTCTCTCAGAGCTTCACGGACGGATTTGTCTACCCAGGGTTTTTGATTTGGGTAAACTTTCATTTTGGTAGTGGGGATTGTTTCTTTCACCCTAGTACAAACATAGTCCAGCACTGTCTCCGTGTAGGCATTAATGTTATCTGTGTCGCGGAACACATTCCAGTCTGTGTTGTGAAACACTGACCGGATCGTATCCTCTGACGTCACATCCCATTTCTGCACCTCTCGCGAGACTACGGGAGTACTTTTAATTCTCTGTCTATACTTTGGTGAAAGAAAAATTTATGCGTGATCTGACTTACCGAAGCCACTATCAGAATGAGCCTTGTAGCCACCTTTAAATTGCGTGTAACAGTGATCTAGGATGTTACCGCCTCTGGTGTTGCAAGTCACATGCTGATAGAAGTCGGGCAATACCTTTCTCAGATTGGCGCTATTGAAATCTCCCAGTACTAAAATGGCGGCGTTAACGTTAGCCACTTGTATTCTATTTACCTCGTCGTGTAGTCTGGAGAGCGCAATCTTGTTGCTGGCTTGCGGTGGAATATACACTCCGATCAGGACGATCGCCGTTAACTCCCTCGGGAGGAAGAAAGGACGACACTTGATGGTTATATATTCCAGTTCTGGGGAGCAGTGGTTGGATAATTCCTTCACGTTCGTTGGATCACTCCAATTTTTGTTAAACATGAAGGCAATACCTCCTCCACGTTGTTTACCGGACTCTGATGATGACCGATCCTTTCTATGGATAAAGAAGTGATCCGCTGGTTGAATCGCGTGATCTGGAACCTCCGGCGTCAGCCATGTTTCGGTGAAGCAAAGGACATTGCAGTCCCTAACGTCTCTTTGATATTGAATCCTTGCTCGGATGTCATCCAGTTTATTGTCTATTGATTGTACATTGGCTAGCAATATACTGGGAAGTGGTGTACGGTGGCGTCTGGATCTCAGCCTGTTTCGGATCCCAGCCCTCTTTCCTCGTCGTCTTTTCCTGGGCTCTGGGAACAAAGGGTCTGGTTCTAATCTCCGGAGGATTTCTTCAGGCCATTGATGTGGTTCGGAAAGCTGATCCAGCGAGTAATCCAGTTGGTAAGTTTCCCGTAATCCAATGTCTATGAGTGACTGACGGTCATATACATTAAATGCACCAACAGTTGGTACGCACAAAACTCTAAAAACTATAAATATTAACAAAAGTAAACACAGTCTCGACGGAGCGAACAGAGAGGCAGCCGATCGGGGCGGCGCCATCATCATAGTGTTATACCATGTTTATATCATGTTTATATCATGTTTATATCATGTTTATACCATGTTTATACCATGTTTATATCATGTTTATACCATGTTTATACCATGTTTATATCATGTTTATACCATGTTTATATCATGTTTATACCATGTTTATATCATGTTTATACCATGTTTATATCATGTTTGTTGTTTGGTGTGCATTTTGAACTGCTGCCTAGCAACCAGAGAGTTGACAAGAAACGCAATGGAGATCCCCCCGCCCCCCCTTTTAGAAACTCTGTCTGTAAATAAACAGTACTGTATATTTGTATATCTGGTATGTCATAAATGTCTGGATGTAACAGTACTGTATATATCTGTGTGTCATGTGTGTCATGTATGTCATATATGTTATGATGAATTGAAAATGGGGGACCCTGATATAAACAAGAGGAAAGTCTTTCTCTGGTCTGCATCCCCTTAACAATTGTGTGTATTGAGCCGTACTGTATTGTACCCATTCTGCAATCTGTTAATACAATTTTCAATCAATCAATCAATCAATCAATCAGACGCAAACCCAACAGTACCATACCACGCTAGACCGTT
>NC_140170.1:1573585-1596747 GCF_963971535.1 Notolepis coatsorum | reverse complement strand
CCTCCCCTCTCTCCCCCCCCCCTCCCTCTCTCCCCCCCTCTCTCTCCCCCCCCCCTCTCTCTCTGTGTAACCCGACCCCTCGCCCCCCCCCCCTGTGGAGGGTGCTGAGAATGGGAGTTTACGAGGCCTCATTAACACACGTACAATCCTTAGAAGTTCCATGAAATCAAGCTGCCGCTCAGCAAACAGATAATTGGAGCTCGAGGCGAAAGGTTGACGTTCTTAAAGTGTTCTGCATTATGTGCGCGAGGAAAGCTTGGACGCGTTCCCAAGTTTAGTTCCAGCGAAACTTTATATCTGTATCACTGCACAATATTAATACTACAACTCTGTACGTTGTATATTACTACTATTGCACTTTACTGTTACATTAGTTGAATCTATATAGTATAAAGCCCTTCCATCGTGCGTTGATTAGTGGTGTAGTGTAGTGAACTAAAAACCACTTTATTTAAAAGCCCAGATGTCACTGCTGTCTGTTGTTGACCTGTCCAACTTGAAACTGACACCAACCACTTGGTGTCCAGCCCCCGGGTGGCGGAAATCTGGGACAAATGGGCTTAAAAGTCTCGGGGTGGCTTCAGTTTCCAGTCGGACAGGTGGACAACGGGAGTGTTCTGGTCTCGCGTCTTGTTTATTTTGGTCTGAGAGGCACCGTGTGAATCTTTTGTGTCTGGACGGTTCCCATGCCGCTCCGCGGACATCTCAGGTTCTCTCCTCTCTCTCTCTCTCTCTCTCTTAACCCCCCAGCTGGGTTCGCTCTGTCGCAGAGCCAGATTCGACACGGAGGAAGGAGAGTGTCTGTGTGGAATTTCTTTTTTCAGGGTCGCAAAGTTCATAGCCGGTGCGTTTTTTTGTTGTTTTCTAAAGTAGATACCCATCTCGACACGGTCATCATCATCTTGGGTGTTCAGGAGGGAGAGAGAGAGACAAGAGAGACTATGTCACTCGCGATGCTGCTGACACACAACTTGAGTTGAATTGATAGCACAGCCAGGCCGTGTGATAACATCTCTGCTTCGTACCATTATTGTCTCTCTAAGTCGGGAGGTCTCTAAGCAGGACCCCTGGGGCACACCTAGGGACCTCTATAGGGGCAACAGTGGCTCGGGAGGTAGAGCAGTCGTCTTCGATTCCCTGCTCCTCCCGGGCAGCGTGTCGAAATGTCCTTGAGCAAGACACTTATTAACCCCTAACTGCTCCCGATGAGCAGGTCGGCACCTTGCATGGTCCCCTCCGCCGTCAGTGTGTGAACGTGTCAGTGAACGGGTAAAAATGTGAGGAACAAATTGTAAAGCGCTTTGGATAAAAGCTGCTATATGAATGCAGCCATTTACCATTTACCTCTATCTCCCTAATTATCTAACGTACTTCAAGTTATAGAAATGAGATAATGCCTAAAAATGCATGTCTACATTTATCGTCGTTTTTTTGTTTTGTTTTACAATCTTTACTGTCATCTCCCCGGCTATTATGGTTCTGTTGGAGATAGTGTCTGGAAACAAAGCTCTCCTCAGACGGCGGGGTCCCGTGCGCAGGATCTCTTTAACTCCCCCCGGCCAGCCCGAGGTATGCGGCAGCAGCATCGTCTGAGAACCCCTGCTGGGAGTAATGGGACTAAAGTAATGGGTTTCATTCCAGATGGTTTCAGGGGTTTGAGCCCTTTTCGCTCTTGCCAGTTAGTAACAAAGTTCCCATTTTGAATGGATTTTTTTTTTTTTTTTTTACAATAGTTATTACTGTCATCATTCAAGGGGAGAAAAGCACTGAGAAGGAAGCAGTCTGGTCTAAAAACAAGAACTAATTCAAAATAGCTGCAAGCTTTTCATGATATAGGCCACTCCCATTCCCCCCCCCCCCCCTTTTAGCCGACTGGCATGAACACACACCTTCACACACACGCACACGCATGCACGCACACACTTGACCTCCATGCCCAGTCTCAGCCTCTTAGGGTCAAGCCTGTGGCCGATTAGAGGGTGGGGACAATTTTGTGAACCAACCGACCAAGTATGACCTATAGAGCTGCTGGTCGCAGCTGAAAAAGATGGCACCCCCTCCTTCCCCCCAAGCCCCCAACCCCCCTCACGCCCGCAGCAAAAAATGCTGTTCCAATTTTGCCATTAACACACACACACACACACACACACACACACACACACACACACACACACACACACACACACACACACACACACACACACAAAATACCCCTTATGTCTGCAAGAATAGCTGTGCCCATTTGCTATTAACACACACACATAGTCACACACACACACAATACCCCTTATGTCGGCAAGAATGGCTGTGCCCATTTTGCCATTCACAAAAGAAACTTCTTTTGCACACTCACTCACTCACTCACTCATATAGTTGCTGCAACGCAGCGCTGTGTATATACTGTATGGTGGTATCAGTGGTGCAGGATGGAGGAACAGGAAGTGCGTCATCCTCCTCCAGCCCCAGCAGTGCCCTCATCTTCACCTCTCCTCCTCCAGAGCAGCTCAGCTCAGTTCTCCTGACCAGTGGAACGGACGCTCCAAGCGGAATCTAATTTCCGGCAGCGTAAGGGGGTTTTTGCGCTGAGAAGTTTTTTTTTATAGCCCGGTCGACCGCTATTTTTAGGATGTCTTGTCTGTTTTTATCTCGACATACAGAGCAGGAGTCAACAAACAGTCAGAGTTCTTACACAACGTATGTACGGTTTGGATGGAGAAGTGGAATCATGCTCCTCACCTCCTACGACCGGAGAGATGAACCTTGCAGGAGTTCCTCACGGCCCGAACCTCCATTTCTGCCCCGACTTCAATCAAATCCTTTATTCAACCAGATAAGCATCATTGAGATTCAAAAATATTTTTCAAGAGCGATCTGGCCAAGCAAGGCAGCAGAAAGTTTCAACAAAAAAAAGAGAACATCACAATAAAATACAGATAAAACATTCACAGCATGCTCCAATTTCGGGCAAGTTATCAAACAGGCAAGTTATCAAACACAGTTGCACTGTCCGAGGGAACTGAATGACCAGTCCTGGCAATTTTAGGTCCTCCTGTAGCTTCAGTAGTTAGCAGTGACCTTCTTCCTCCATCTCTGCCCTGACTTCAGTAGCTAGCAGTGACCTTCTTCCTCCATCTCTGCCCTGACTTCAGTAGCTAGCAGTGACCTTCTTCCTCCATCTCTGCCCTGACTTCAGTAGCTAGCAGTGACCTTCTTCCTCCATCTCTGCCCTGACTTCAGTAGCTAGCAGTGGCCTTCTTCCTCCATCTCTGCCCTGACTTCAGTAGCTAGCAGTGACCTTCTTCCTCCATCTCTGCCCTGACTTCAGTAGCTAGCAGTGGCCTTCTTCCTCCATCTCTGCCCTGACTTCAGTAGCTAGCAGTGGCCTTCTTCCTCCATCTCTGCCCTGACTTCAGTAGCTAGCAGTGACCTTCTTCCTCCATCTCTGCCCTGACTTCAGTAGCTAGCAGTGACCTTCTTCCTCCATCTCTGCCCTGACTTCAGTAGCTAGCAGTGACCTTCTTCCTCCATCTCTGCCCTGACTTCAGTAGCTAGCAGTGACCTTCTTCCTCCATCTCTGCCCTGACTTCAGTAGCTAGCAGTGACCTTCTTCCTCCATCTCTGACCTGACTTCAGTAGCTAGCAGTGACCTTCTTCCTCCATCTCTGACCTGACTTCAGTAGTTAGCAGTGACCTTCTTCCTCCATCTCTGCCCTGACTTCAGTAGCTAGCAGTGGCCTTCTTCCTCCATCTCTGCCCTGACTTCAGTAGCTAGCAGTGACCTTCTTCCTCCATCTCTGCCCTGACTTCAGTAGCTAGCAGTGACCTTCTTCCTCCATCTCTGCCCTGACTTCAGTAGCTAGCAGTGACCTTCTTCCTCCATCTCTGCCCTGACTTCAGTAGCTAGCAGTGGCCTTCTTCCTCCATCTCTGCCCTGACTTCAGTAGCTAGCAGTGGCCTTCTTCCTCCATCTCTGCCCTGACTTCAGTAGCTAGCAGTGACCTTCTTCCTCCATCTCTGCCCTGACTTCAGTAGCTAGCAGTGACCTTCTTCCTCCATCTCTGCCCTGACTTCAGTAGCTAGCAGTGACCTTCTTCCTCCATCTCTGCCCTGACTTCAGTAGCTAGCAGTGACCTTCTTCCTCCATCTCTGCCCTGACTTCAGTAGCTACCTTCTTCCTCCATCTCTGCCCTGACTTCAGTAGCTAGCAGTGACTGGGAGGCTGGGAAATATCTTGTTATTATTATCTTTTTAATTTTTTTTAAGCTGCTGGTGCCTCTGAGAGTCTGTGGAGAACGCTTGTTGTGCTGCATGGACTTGAAAAGTGATGCAGAGCTCAGCTGTAGTTCTGCTGGGCAGGTAAACTCACTCTTAAAGTGATGCAGAGCTCAGCTCTAGTTCTGCTGGGCAGGTAAACTCACTCTTAAAGAGATGCAGAGCTCAGCTCTAGTTCTGCTGGGCAGGTAAACTCACTCTTAAAGAGATGCAGAGCTCAGCTCTAGTTCTGCTGGGCAGGTAAACTCACTCTTAAAGTGATGCAGAGCTCAGCTCTAGTTCTGCTGGGCAGGTAAACTCACTCTTAAAGAGATGCAGAGCTCAGCTCTAGTTCTGCTGGGCAGGTAAACCCACTCTTAAAGAGATGCAGAGCTCAGCTCTAGTTCTGCTGGGCAGGTAAACTCACTCTTAAAGTGATGCAGAGCTCTAGTTCTGCTGGGCAGGTAAACTCACTCTTGAAGAGATACAGAGCTCAGCTCTGGTTCTACTGGGCAGGTAAACTCACTCTTAAAGAGATGCAGAGCTCAGCTCTAGTTCTGCTGGGCAGGTAAACTCACTCTTGAAGAGATACAGAGCTCAGCTCTAGTTCTGCTGGGCAGGTAAACTCACTATTTTTTTTTTTATATTTTTTTTTATTATTGCAAAACAAAAAATTATTAAAAGTCAGTACTCAACACACAATGCATAATGAAATTTTCAGTAAAGGTGGTTATAATATATGCACCTCATATATATAGTACCTCCATTATCCCTCACTCCTAACCAGACACTACCATTATAAGCTAGCTTTTATTCTCTCCACCACTTCTAACCACATTGACATTTTGGATTCATTGAGCCCCAGAATTCTTGCTGTAGATATTTCTTGATATATCACATCGAGATATGTAAGAAACCACACTTTTCGGCACATTTTTTCCGGTTGAAACCAACGTGATGCGATCAGTTTTTTAGCTACTGTGATACCCGATAAAACCAATCTTTTTAGTTGTGGATTCACTGCAAACTCAAAAACATCATTCAATAGTAATACCGCGGGGTGTACAGGTATATTCCAAAATACGAGTATTGATAATTGTTGGGACACATCTTTCCAGAATGCCTTAACTGGTGGGCAGTCCCAATACATGTGCATAAATGTTCCTTCGTCCCCATTTGTACATTGGGAGCATTTGGAGTCTTGTATAAGCCCCATTTTGCACAGCCTTATAGGAGTCAAGTATGTCCTGTGAATATAGTTCAGATTGATTTGTTGATGATCCGGGTTCCTTGATGTAAGTCGGACATTTGCCCAGGCTCCTTGCCAATCAAAGTCATATTCCAGGTCTGGTATATCCCTCCTCCAGACAGTGTCTAGTTGAAGGGTTTCATACGAGGACGTTAGTAATTGATAATAAAAACTTGATACAAAACCTCCCAATGTATCTCTTTCATAGAAAAATTTGTGGTATCTGTGGTGTTCAATTGGTACGAGTAATGGAACACCGTGAGATCTCATACAAAGTCGTAACTGTATGTAAAAAAGCCATGTGGACTCGGTGAGGTTAAACTTTATGCATATTTCGACATAACTACAGAGGCCCTTGTTATTAAAAATATCCCCTAATGAGTGTATGCCTTTCTCTTCCCATATAGGGAATCTTATAGGTCGTTTTCCCATTAAGAGTGCATTGTTATTGAATATGGGAGTGTGATTATGCCATTCTTGAGGGTTAGGATATTTCTTTTGTGTTTCCCGCCATGTTCTGATTGCATGGGTAATTATTGGGCCAAATTCTCGCTCACAATGCTTGATTGAAAGTTTAGTGTGTGCTATGTCTTTCAGTCTCTGTGGGGCTACCATGTTTTCTTCTAATTCTCTCCAAGATACCAAAACCTGGGGGTCAAACCATATCTTCAATGGTCTTAATGTGAAGGCCTTAAAATATTGTAAAAAATCTGGGACTGCCATGCCACCGTCTGCTTTATTTCTCTGTGCGGTGGATCTTTTTATGCGAGGTGGTTTGTTATTCCAAATAAATTTGTATGTGGAGGTTTGTAATCTTTTCCAGTAGCCCTCTGGAGGAGGTAACGGAAGCATTGAGCTGAAGAAATTGATTCTTGGTAATACATCCATCTTAACTATTGATACCCTTGCCTGTACTGAGTTTTTAAGTTTTGCCCACCTGTCCAGGTCGTCTTTGATTTTGTTCTGTATTTTTGTGTAATTGTGCTTCACCGTTTGTCTTATGGTGGGAAATATTTCCACACCCAAGCATCTGAAATGTTTGACCATGGGTATCGCACCTGGGAGGGTTGTGTCTTTTTTTGCACTGGTGTTAAGAGGAAGAAAAGCCGACTTAGGCCAATTTATTTTAAATCCCGATAAATCACCAAAGTTTTCTATCAACTTGAGTATATGCGGCAATGTGTTGTTGGGGTTTTGCATGAACAATATTACGTCGTCCGCATATAAACTAATTTTATGATGTGTGCCCTTGATTACTATTGGTTCTATGTGTTGGGATTGTCTTATAAATTGTGCTAAAGGTTCTAATGATAGATCGAATAGTCCGGGACTAAGAGGGCAACCCTGTCTGGCTGAGCGTGATACTGGAAAGATATCGGAGATGAATGTGCCTGTTGTAATCCTGGCCGATGGGTCCTTGTATAGTACTTTAATCATATCAATGAATCCTTTTCCTAACCCCATCCTTTCTAATACTGCCCATAGAAACGACCATTCCAACCTGTCAAATGCTTTCATAGCATCCAGGGATAGTATCGCCTTAGGTGTGGTGTCCTCTTTGTCTGCATCTAGTACGTGCAGTATTCGCCTTATGTTATCATTGATCAGGCGACCTTTTATGAAGCCTGTTTGGTCCGGATGAACTAAAGACGTCATATGCTTTTGCAATCTGATGGCTAATATCTTAGAGTACAGTTTGACATCGGTTCCGAGGAGGCTTAAAGGACGGTAACTACCGCACTCAGTGGGGTCTTTGTCTTTTTTGTGAAGAACTGAAATGAGTGCGGTATTTTGGTGTTTATGGAAGCTTCCCTCTTTGACTGAGTATAAGATCATATTTAGTAATAAGGGTCCAAATATGTCCCAGCAAGAAATGTACATTTCTGATGGGATACCGTCAATTCCCGGAGCCTTGCCGTTTTTCATTCCGGATATGGCCTTCTTGAGTTCTTCTAATGTGATCGGTACTTCTAACTGTTTAGCGTCGTCCTCCGTAAGTTTAGGGAGAGTAATTTGATTAAGATATGTGTCTAATTTGTCTTGATCAAAGGTCGTTTCTGAATTATATAAATCGGAGTAGAATTCTTTGAATGTATCGTTTATTATTTTGGGTTCTGTTACTAGAGCTTGTTGTTTCCTAATGGCAGTTATATCTGCAAATTTTGCATTAATTCTTAGTCGCATGGCTAATAGGTGACTAGGTTTAGAGCCTTGGAAGTACTGCTGTTGTCTTGTGCTGCGTATTTGCAATTCCGATTTTTGTCTGTATATTGCTTTGATCTCTGTCTTTAGAATGTTAACTTGGTTTTCTAGTCTAGTAGAGTTGTTGTATTTTAAAGGGGCTATGCGTTATAAATGTCATTTTTCAGTCTCTAGCATTGTATTATAGTAATAGGAGTTCGTATCAATGTGTTTTTGGGCCTAAATACTATATTGACGAATTCCTCAGCTACAGCCCATCCCCTGTTTGCCTCTAGTAAATCAGGTCATGTTGATTTGACGAGCTGGGCAACGTCACAGGGCGCTGTTTATAGCGCACGGTGATGTGATTGGCTCTGTGGTTTTAGTAATGCCCGCCTCCATTCTTCGACAGACAGAGCTCTCGGGACTCGGGAGCGATCGCTAGCTAGTTAGCACCAGCCGGGGCCGGCGTTAGCAACCGGGGGCGTCGCGGAGCATTCAGCCTGCTGGCTACCTAGATCCACTTCAACCAGCGTCGCGGAGCATTCAGCCTGCTGGCTACACAGCTTGTCGGTGTGCTAATAGCCTCTGCAAGCTAACGGTAGCTGGCTCCAGGCTATTAGCACATCGACAAGCTGCTGGAGCTCCCGACGCTCGGCTGGTTGAAGTGGATCTAGGAATGCTCCGCGACGCTCCCGGTTGCTATCATGTGCAGGTCCTCTTCTCAGACCTGTGTACTGCACACGCATCATGCAAGCTACACATCGCTGCATGTTGATCAATGGTGGCCCACTCGGTGCATCACAGTGGGATACTATTGTGCTAACAACAACCGCGGTGTCCGGCTTGTCGGCCGGCATGAGTGCTCGATTTAAAATGGTTCTCTCCTCTTTGTATACCTTTGTCCTCACAAGTATTCTGCCAGGGAACTTATGGATACGACAATAGTAGTAGTTATAAGGTGTTTGATCATTGTGTCGTTGTACATATTGTGTATACACCGTTAGAAGCTAACGTAGCTTAGCTTGGTAGCTATTGTGCTAACAACATACCCCGACGTCTAGCTTGTTAGCCGGCATGAATGCCCGATTTAAAATGGTTCTCTCCTCTTCGTATACCTTTTTCCTCACAATTATTCTGCCAGGGAACTTATGGACACGACAATAGTAGTAGTTATAAGGTGTTTGAGCTTGTAACGTTAGTTAGCTCATAGCTATCGTTTGAGCTTGTAACGTTAGTTAGCTCATAGCTCTCGTGTACCACGATAGCTATGAGCTAACTAACGTTACAAGCTCAAACACCTTATAACTACTACTATTGTCGTGTCCATAAGTTCCCTGGCAGAATACTTGTGAGGACAAAGGTATACAAAGAGGAGAGAACCATTTTAAATCGGGTATTCATGCCGGCTAACAAGCTAGACGTCGCAGCATGTTGTTAGCACAATAGTAGCCCACTGTGATGCACCGAGTGGGCTACTATTGATCAACATGCAGCGACATGTAGCTTGCATGGTGCAGTGCTTTGCCCCACAGGTCTGAGAAGAGGACCTGTGGTACCCTTGACTGAGATTTCATAATCAAAACTGTTAGATCAACCCTGAAAACTGAAAATTTCTGTGGTAATAGTTCATAACATGGACTCTCAGAGTGATGGAACCTATGTTAGCTTCTAACGGTGTATACACAATATGTACAACGACACAATGATTTACATTATTACAAATATGGTAACGTGGTTGTGGCTTTTACAAATAGTGGTAACATATATATATATAGATAGACAGTACTGCTACATCTCTATATTTATGACATACCATATTTGTATGTAACCTGAAACCTAAGGGGGGACCCTGATGTAAACAAGACGAAAGTCTTTCTCTGGTCTGCATCCCCTTAACAATTGTGTGTATTGAGCTGTACTGTATTGTACCCATTCTACAATCTGTTAATAAAGTTTTCAATCAATCAATCAATCAATCAATAAGACCTCCACCTGGATGGAATGACGGGGAGATGGGCGGAGCTATTTGGTGGGTGGCTGTCACTCAAAGTGTGGGTGGAGCCAAGCCAATAAATAGCCTGCTTTCATGAGGCTGAAAAATGCTGGTTTTGAGTACAAGATTAGAAATAGAAAACAATGATTATTTTTGGAATAAAAATTACACATGTGTTACATAGACTCACAGGAAGTGTGTAAAGTTGCCCAAATAGTGCTAGGAATAGCACTGCATGACACCTTTAAAGAATTAAAAAGCGTTGAGTAAAGCGTTTCCATTTCAGATAGTTTTGTGTTTTGATTTTTGCGCAATATGGAGGAAAATCTATCCGAGAAATCCTTGATCATAGTCTTTACCGACATCCATAATATTCTGGGATCTTGCACCGAGTTAGCATTATCCCGTAGGAATATTGTGAGAGCTTCTTTAATTTGTGTAATGAATTCATTGTTGTTAAGCAGCATAGAATTAAAACGCCATCTTGGGGCCCGGGAAGATAGTGTACCAAATGTTGCTTTCAGGATTAAGTAGCAGTGATCTGATAGCGCATTGGGTGTCATTTCCACTTCATATTTATCAAATATTCTCGGGGATGCAAAGACGTAATCAATTCTGGATAGTGTGTTGTGTCTCGACGAACGACAGGAGTACTTGCGGGTCATGGGGTTAAGTGAACGCCATAAATCAGTTACCCCTGTTGATTTCGACCAATCTTTTAATGCTTTAGATGAATTTTTTTGTTCGCTGGAAAAGGTAAGGTAAGTTTTGTCCATCCTTGGGTTCCAAATGGCATTAAAATCCGCACCTATTATATATGAGTACTCGGGATGGTTTAACATTTCTCCGGTTAGTGAAGTGAAGAAACCCACTTCGTACAAATATGGGGCATATACCGCTGCCAATGCAATTTTCCTGTTATTGTGTATAATCCTAGCTATAGTTATGCGCCCCTCAGCATCCGACCATACCCCTTTCAATTCGATATTTAATTTGCGTCTGACGACTATGGCTACCCCTCTAGTTCTCGTAACAAAAGAAGAGTGACTAATATTATGGTATATGTTATCCGCTAACGTATTTATGTCTTCCTCTAAAATGTGCGTTTCGCTTAATAGAGCTACGTCCACATGTTCTTTTTTCATCAGTGTGAGCACGCTTTTGCGTTTGTGTTGTTTGTTTATCCCACCGGTGTTCCATACCATTATATTCAAACTAGCCATAATCTATGCATGTTTTTGTGTAGTTTTTGGTAATGTTTCTGGAGTGTGAAGCTACAATAGATGTACATCCAATTAATGAGGTCCCGTTGAGAGCTGAGCTTAAAAACATATATATATACAAATAAAAATCCCCTAATTTCCCCTCACCCAGAAAGTCGTACAGGCCTGTGTTCCAAGAACACATCCTCCGCGATTGACTTTCTCCCATAGTCCACCGGATTGCCCAAACTGAGCATTGTAATCTTAATCTACCTATGCTAATTGCCATAGGATCTAACATTTCCATTCTATTGCAATAGAATGTCGCTTTTTGGTCTTGCACCTTCCCTTACTGTAATGAAGTGTTGTGATAAATGACAAAAAAAAAAAAAAAAAAAAAGGTAAACTCACTCTTAAAGTGATGCAGAGCTCAGCTCTAGTTCTGCTGGGCAGGTAAACTCACTCTTAAAGAGATGCAGAGCTCAGCTCTAGTTCTGCTGGGCAGGTAAACTCACTCTTAAAGTGATGCAGAGCTCAGCTCTAGTTCTGCTGGGCAGGTAAACTCACTCTTAAAGTGATGCAGAGCTCAGCTCTAGTTCTGCTGGGCAGGTAAACTCACTCTTAAAGAGATACAGGCAGTCCCGGCGCCATGGGCGGGCATTAGGGGGCCGGGCCCGCCCACTGAGTCAGCTGTGCCCACCCTGGTAAAAAAAAAATTTTTTTTTTTTTTTTTTTTTTTTTTTTTTAATCAAAGTCAACTATCCAAATCCTTAGTCGGGGACAGCCCTAGTGGGCACTGATGTCAACAACAACACTACTGAAGCTAGCACGGCACTCTGTGATCATTCGTTTTCTACCCTCAAGAACGTCTTTACAGAACATCGCCTTAGTATGCTTCATCGACGCAACTAAGGCCATTTTAATTCAGTTGGCATTTGAGAAGGACTTAACAAAAAAGTTCAGGAATGAGTGGAGGGGCAGTGTTTTAAGAAGATTTCACTCTGTCCCCAAACACCGCTTGCCTCTCTACTTATGATGGTGAGTAGCCTGTGGAGGAATTTTGTTTGCTTTTTTATGCACCTTATTTTTGTCAGTTCAGTTCAGTTTGTCAGTGAATTCAGAAGTGTTGAATAAATGGAGACTTTTCAAAGATATAGAATAGAATAGAATAGAAATGTATTATCCTGAGGGAAATTTGACACTGCAAATCACTCAACATTAAACATTTAGACAGAACAAGTCACAAATAAGAATAACTAAACAAATGCCTAAGAATAGAATAAAATGAAATAGAATAAAATATACAGTAAACAAATACAGTAAAAATATACTGAAGTCTACAGTAGGTGTAATATTGCACAGTGCTGTTTAAAAAGTAAGAGTCCAGGAAGATGGTAACTGTCACTCTGTGCTCAGTGATGCAGTGAGGCACAGTGATGCATTATATAGTCTGATGGCTGTCGGAATGAAGGACTTCCTGTGCCGTTCAGTGCTGCATTTAGGTAGTGTGAGCCTATAACATGCTCCTCCTGTCAGCCAAGTCTGTGTATAGTGGGGGAGGGGTTTTCCCTGATGGCCTGGAGTTTAGCAAGGTTCCTCCTCTCCGCCACCCTCGCTAGAGTCCAGCTCCACCCCAACCACGCTACTGGCCTTCTTGACCATCTTATCCAGCCTGTTTGTGTCCCCTGCTCTCAGTCCGCTGCCCCAGCACTGCAGGTCTGTTATATATATCCGTTCAGTCTGTTTTTGTATAAGTGAAAGTTCTTAAGATAGAGAGAAATTCGATTTTTCAATTGCCTCTCTGCTGTTTAGTTCAGCACTGTGGGCAGCGCCAAGCAAGCCACAGCGCCGCTGTCCCAGCTGAAACGTATAAAACCTGTGTTGAAAAACCATTGTGCCCCCCCGAAAACATTTTATGCCCCCCCACTAATTTGTTTCTGCAGCCTGGTCTGGATACAGGTAAACTCACTCTTAAAGTGATGCAGAGCTCAGCTCTAGTTCTGCTGGGCAGGTAAACTCACTCTTAAAGTGATGCAGAGCTCTAGTTCTGCTGGGCAGGTAAACTCACTCTTAAAGTGATGCAGAGTTCAGCTCTAGTTCTGCTGGGCAGGTAAACTCACTCTTAAAGTGATGCAGAGCTCTAGTTCTGCTGGGCAGGTAAACTCACTCTTAAAGTGATGCAGAGCTCAGCTCTAGTTCTGCTGGGCAGGTAAACTCACTCTTAAAGTGATGCAGAGCTCAGCTCTAGTTCTGCTGGGCAGGTAAACTCACTCTTAAAGAGATGCAGAGCTCAGCTCTAGTTCTGCTGGGCAGGTAAACCCACTCTTAAAGAGATGCAGAGTTCAGCTCTAGTTCTGCTGGGCAGGTAAACTCACTCTTAAAGAGATGCAGAGCTCAGCTCTAGTTCTGCTGGGCAGGTAAACTCACTCTTAAAGTGATGCAGAGCTCAGCTCTAGTTCTGCTGGGCAGGTAAACTCACTCTTAAAGTGATGCAGAGCTCAGCTCTAGTTCTGCTGGGCAGGTAAACTCACTCTTAAAGTGATGCAGAGCTCAGCTCTAGTTCTGCTGGGCAGGTAAACTCACTCTTAAAGTGATGCAGAGCTCTAGTTCTGCTGGGCAGGTAAACTCACTCTTAAAGTGATGCAGAGCTCAGCTCTAGTTCTGCTGGGCAGGTAAACTCACTCTTAAAGTGATGCAGAGCTCAGCTCTAGTTCTGCTGGGCAGGTAAACTCACTCTTAAAGAGATGCAGCGCTCAGCTCTAGTTCTGCTGGGCAGGTAAACTCACTCTTAAAGAGATGCAGAGCTCTAGTTCTGCTGGGCAGGTAAACTCACTCTTAAAGAGATGCAGAGCTCAGCTCTAGTTCTGCTGGGCAGGTAAACCCACTCTTAAAGAGATGCAGAGCTCAGCTCTAGTTCTGCTGGGCAGGTAAACTCACTCTTAAAGAGATGCAGAGCTCAGCTCTAGTTCTGCTGGGCAGGTAAACCCACTCTTAAAGAGATGCAGAGTTCAGCTCTAGTTCTGCTGGGCAGGTAAACTCACTCTTAAAGAGATGCAGAGCTCAGCTCTAGTTCTGCTGGGCAGGTAAACTCACTCTTAAAGTGATGCAGAGCTCAGCTCTAGTTCTGCTGGGCAGGTAAACTCACTCTTAAAGTGATGCAGAGCTCAGCTCTAGTTCTGCTGGGCAGGTAAACTCACTCTTAAAGAGATGCAGAGCTCAGCTCTAGTTCTGCTGGGCAGGTAAACTCACTCTTAAAGAGATGCAGAGCTCAGCTCTAGTTCTGCTGGGCAGGTAAACTCACTCTTAAAGTGATGCAGAGCTCAGCTCTAGTTCTGCTGGGCAGGTAAACTCACTCTTAAAGAGATGCAGAGCTCAGCTCTAGTTCTGCTGGGCAGGTAAACTCACTCTTAAAGAGATGCAGAGCTCAGCTCTAGTTCTGCTGGGCAGGTAAACTCACTCTTAAAGTGATGCAGAGCTCAGCTCTACCTTAGCTGGACACGTAAACTCACTCTTGCTACTTTCTCAGAAGTTGCCTACAGCAGCTTTAACCCAAACCTTATCCACATTGGACGTCACGCCCCCCTCCCCCCCCACCTTAGCTGCCTGCCCCCGTTGGACACGACACATGACACGACACACGTTGCCATGAGATATCGAGTTCTGAGTGATCATCATACACAGTTTATACACGCTGGATATAGTTTCTTCCTTTGACAGCCACACTGCTGCTGTGTGGCTGCCAGGAACAGGAAGAGGATAACTCCGTGAGCCACAGTGTGACAGAATGCAGGAGAAGAGGGAAGTGTGCTGCCGCGACAGAACAGAGGGTGGGGAGATGATAAGTGCAGTGGCGGAGAGCGTCAGCTGGATCCACTGATGACTTGATGCCCTCAGGTCATCAGCCACCATTAGCTTCCAGTCCGTCTGAACACCAGAGGTGCCTTTCAAGCCATTTTTATAGATATATCATGTTTATATCATGTTTAAACTTTATATCATGTTTATATCATGTTTAAACTTTATATCATGTTTATACCATGTTTATATCATGTTTATACCATGTTTAAACTTTATATCATGTTTATACCATGTTTATATCATGTTTAAACTTTATATCATGTTTATACCATGTTTATATCATCTTTAAACTTTATATCATGTTTATATCATGTTTATAACATGTTTATATCATGTTTATACCATGTTTATACCATGTTTATATCATGTTTATATCATGTTTATATCATGTTTATACCATGTTTATATCATATTTATACCATGTTTATATCATGTTTATACCATGTTTATATCATGTTTATATCATGTTTATATCATGTTTATACCATGTTTATATCATATTTATACCATGCTTATATCATATTTATACCATGTTTATATCATGTTTATATCATGTTTATATCATGTTTATACCATGTTTATATCATGTTTATATCATGTTTATACCATGTTTATACCATGTTTCATGTTTATATGGTATAAACATGAACACAATACCATAAGACTATATCATAAGACTCTACCATAAGACTCAAGTACTCAAGTACTGTACTTAAGTACAATTTCGAGCTACTTGTACTTTATGTGGGTATTTTTATTTTAGGGAACTTTATACTTTTACTCGACTACATCTCAAGGGGAATATTGTACTTTTTTACTCCACTACATTTATCTGCACCCATCAGTTACTAGTTACTTTGAAGAAAAGGATTTTTCATAGAAAACACACAATATATACAAAATAAAAAATTCATGAAGATGATATACTTTCACATTTGAAGCCTGTCAACTTCAAGAGGACGTAATCAGAGCAGCAGAACTGGACCACGTACCACTTTAACATAACCTTTAATCAGAGCAGCAGAACTGGACCACATACCACTTTAACATAACCTTTAATCAGAGCAGCATAACTGGACCACATACCACTTTAACATAACCTTTAATCAGAGCAGCATAACTGGACCACATACCACTTTAACATAACCTTTAATCAGAGCAGCAGAACTGGACCACATACCACTTTAACATGGCCTTTAATCAGAGCAGCATAACTGGACCACATACCACTTTAACATAACCTTTAATCAGAGCAGCATAACTGGACCACATACCACTTTAACATAACCTTTAATCAGAGCAGCATAACTGGACCACATACCACTTTAACATAACCTTTAATCAGAGCAGCAGAACTGGACCACATACCACTTTAACATAACCTTTAATCAGAACAGCAGAACTGGACCACGTACCACTTTAACATAACCTTTAATCAGAGCAGCATAACTGGACCACATACCACTTTAACATCACCTTTAATCAGAGCAGCATAACTGGACCACATACCACTTTAACATAACCTTTAATCAGAACAGCAGAACTGGACCACGTACCACTTTAACATAACCTTTAATCAGAGCAGCATAACTGGACCACATACCACTTTAACATCACCTTTAATCAGAGCAGCATAACTGGACCACGTACCACTTTAACATGACCTTTAATCAGAGCAGCAGAACTGGACCACATACCACTTTTTAACATAACCTATAGAGGTCAATGGATACACAAACGTCATGTAGAATGTGTACCTTTACTTTAGATACTTTAGTACATTCAATAGCAAATACTTCTCTACTTTTACTTAAGTAGAATTTGATTGGAGGACTTTTACCTTTACCAGAGTACTCATATATCTGCCACTATTAGCCTCCAGCCTGTCCTAACACCAGAGGTGCCTTTCAAGCCACTGCAGCACTTTTACAGAACATGAACGCCCTCCCCTCAGCGCTGCGACCTGCACAGTCCTTTTTTTTTTTTTTTTTACTTTCTTTTTTAGCGTTTATCGCTTTTCTGGTCAAGCATGACCGACAGTTGTAGGGTGAAACGGGAGAGAGAGCAGGGGGAGACATTCGGCAAATGACGGCGAGTCCGGGAATCGAACTCGGAGTCAACCAGATCCGTGACGCAGCACGGAGTCCCGCGACGCAGCGCGGTAACATGGTGTGCTACTGGAGCACCCCCGCAGTCCTTCTTTTAACCCTTTCACTACCACACTACCAAATTGTTAACCATTTCAATGCGGCAATACAGAAGGTTAACCCTTTCACTACCACACTACCAAATTGTTAACCATTTCAATGTGGCAATACAGAAGGTTAAACCTTTCACTGCGACAATACAGCAGGTTAACCCTTTCACTACCACACTATCAAACGGTTAACCCTTTCACTGCGACAATACAGCAGATTAACCCTTTCACTGTCACACGACAAAGGGTTAACCCTTTCACTACCACACTACCGTCTGTAGTGTGGTAGTGAAAGGTTAACCTTCTGTAGTGTGGTAGTGAAAGGTTAACCTTCTGTAGTGTGGTAGTGAAAGGGTTAAAAGTCAGCCCGAAACCTTTTTATTCAGGCATGCTTTTAATTAACGGCGTCATTTCTGGTTATTGTATCTTTTATTATGCGTGTGGTCGTGTCTTTCAGCTAGTTTAGTTTTAATCTGCTCTTACCTGATACTGTTAGCTACCATGTGTCTTTTTTATTTTTTTATTGCTTTTTGCTTTTATTTATTCTGTGAAGCAGCTTGCGGTTTTGTATCTGTGAAAGGAAGACAAATAAACTTTACTTACTTATTCCTCTAAGCCACATGATATGGTGAGTTCTGCAGCTGTATGACACGTGTGTCTGGCACCTGCCGACGTCTTTCGGCCATTTTGTTGCCAGTTGAATCATCAGAGATGATTATTTTGTACATATAGGTATATTGGAGAAACTTCCAATAGATACAAATTAATAATAATAATAATAAAATATCATACTATGACACAATTCAGAAGTCAGTGGCGTTTGCTAGAGAGTGAAAACACTTTAATAAACACAAAAACAATCTTCACCTAGACAAGGGGGGAAGTGGGAGTCTAGAGTGGCCGGAAGGTTGCAGGTTCAACCCCCCCCCCCGGATCGACAGGAAAACTCAGGGTGGGAAAGTGAATAACTCTCTCCTGTCCCTCAATACCAGCTCCTAGTGGTCAACAGTGTCAGACTGTGGTTGTACTGGGCAACTCCTAGTGGTCAACAGTGTCAGACTGTGGTTGTACTGGGCAGCTCCTAGTGGTCAACAGTGTCAGACTGTGGTTGTACTGGGCAGCTCCTAGTGGTCAACAGTGTCAGACTGTGGTTGTACTGGGCAGCTCCTAGTGGTCAACAGTGTCAGACTGTGGTTGTACTGGGCAGCTCCCAGTGGTCAACAGTGTCAGACTGTGGTTGTACTGGGCAGTTCCTAGTGGTCAACAGTGTCAGACTGTGGTTGTACTGGGCAGCTCCTAGTGGTCAACAGTGTCAGACTGTGGTTGTACTGGGGAGCTCCTAGTGGTCAACAGTGTCAGACTGTGGTTGTACTGGGCAGCTCCTAGTGGTCAACAGTGTCAAACTCTGGTTGTACTGGGCAGCTCCTAGTGGTCAACAGTGTCAAACTCTGGTTGTACTGGGCAGCTCCTAGTGGTCAACATTGTCTGTGGTTGTACTGGGCAGCTCCTAGTGGTCAACAGTGTCAGACTGTGGTTGTACCGGGCAGCTCCCAGTGGTCAACAGTGTCAGACTGTGGTTGTACTGGGCAGTTCCTAGTGGTCAACAGTGTCAGACTGTGGTTGTACTGGGCAGCTCCTAGTGGTCAACAGTGTCTGTGGTTGTACTGGGCAGCTCCTAGTGGTCAACAGTGTCAGACTGTGGTTGTACCGGGCAGCTCCTAGTGGTCAACAGTGTCAAACTCTGGTTGTACTGGGCAGCTCCTAGTGGTCAACAGTGTCAGACTGTGGTTGTACCGGGCAGCTCCCCGCCTCCTCTGAGTGGTCCCGCCTCCTCTGAGTGGCCCCGCCTCCTCTGAGTGGTCTCGCCTCCTGTCAGTCTGGCCCTGTGTATGATATTTGACATAGTTCTCAGCAGATCTCTATATGTACAGGAAATACCAGGCCAGCAGCAGAGACCAGGAGTCACGGAGACAGAATTAGTCTCTCAGGCTTTTATCTGTAAGTGTTTGGATTCCAGAAGATTCCAGAAGAGGCTGCAAAAGACTTCATGGAAAACGATGATCCATCAGTTTAGATAAAAAAAAGAAGGACAATCATTTAAGACGTGGTAACATGTGATGACTTTACTGATGATTACACACACACACACACACACACACACAGACACACACACACACACACACACACACACACACACACACACACACAACACACACACACACACACATACATACACACACACACACACACACACACACATACATACATACATACACACACAGTCAGTCACACACATCATCATCATCATCATCAACCTTTATTTATTCTCGAAAAGACAATTGAGGTCACCCTCATTTTCAATGTCGTCGATTCTTTACAGACATTTCAATGCACACATTTCTACAATATAACAATAATAAATATTAATAACTATCTATATAGTATAAGATGAACATAGGCATAAAATCAGCACACAGATTGACAAAATAAAAAAACAATTAATAAATTGCAGACATAAGAATAGGTATAAAAGACAATAAAAGTAGGGGGCGGCTGGGTGGCACAGCGGTCTAAGCACTCGTCACCAACGCGAGAGACACCAGTATCGAATCCGGCTGTCAGCGTTGCCTCCGGCTTGGGCCGGCGGTCATACTGACTCAATTGGCAGAGTCAGCGGGAGGGAAGTCGATGGGTGGTAATGTGGACGTTGTGGACAGCGACTCCTACAGGTCGGTCAGGGCGCCTGCACAGCAAGGACAGGAGATGGCGAGAGTAGTGTGAGCCTCCCACACATTACACCTCACCAATGAGAGTCCGCACTGGCAGGTGAAAAGATGTGGCTGGCTGACTCCGCATGTATCGGAGGGGACATGCGATAGATTATTCAACCCTCCCTACGACTGACCAGTGGGGGGCACATGTGAGCAACGATCAAGACAGGGGAGGGGGGAATTGGCACGACTAAATTGGGATGGGAAAAGAAACAGAAAAAGAAGGAGAAAAAGTGGATAAAAAAAAAAGACAATAAAAGTAGTGCAGTGTAAACGTGCAGACTTAACCCTTTCACTGCAGCACTACCAACACGGTTAACCCTTTCACTGCGACAATACACAGAGGGTTAACCCTTTCACTGCCACACGACAGCAGGTGACCGTGGGTTGTGTGATAGTAAAGGGTTAACCTTCTGTCGTGTGGCAGTGAAAGGGTTAAGAATGGCATAAAATAAGTACAAAAGTACAATGTCGCTCGACGGCATGTGAACCCCCCCCGGAACAGTCAGTCCCCCCAAAACACCCCACACATCAATCCCCACCACATCCCCATCCAAGACCCCCCCCCCCCCGATAAAGCACGCCATGACCGAAGGAAAACACAAAACAGCCCGCGCGCCGCTCACACCGCCATGCACGGCGACGGGAATGCCACCCCTGCGGGCCGCTCCATCTCCCCCGGTCCCGGCGCCCCCACCGCCACCACGAGGAAACCAGTGAATCCCACGCCCCCCCCCCCACCCCCCAAACTCCACAGAGGAATGACAGGCCACGCGCCCCAGGAGACTGCGGGTCCTAGGGCGTGGCACACACACACAAACAAGCACACACACAAACACACACACATTATAGTCAATCACACACAAACACATGCAGTTAGTCACACACACACACACACAAACACACACACAGTTAGTCACACACACACTCATACACAGTCAGTCACACACACACACACACACACACACACACACATTATCAGACACTCACACATACTCACACATACTCACACACACACACACACACACACACACACACACACACACACACACACACACACACATGATCAGACACTCTCACACACACACACACACACACACACACACACACACACACACACACACACACACACACACACACACACACACACACATGATCAGACACTCACACACACTCTCACACACACACACACAGTCACACACACACACACACACACACACACACACACATGATCAGACACTCACACACACTCTCACACACACACACACAGTCACACACACGCACACACACACACACACACACACATGATCAGACACTCACACACACTCTCACACACACACACAGTCACACACACACACACACACACACACACACACACACACACACACACACACACAGACAGTAAACGTCATCTCGGTTACTGTGGGAAAGAGTAATATGTCATATTTACAAGATGACTTCCTGTCCCAGTTTAATGAGAGACAGTCTCAGCTCTGTGTGTGTCATCCTGAAGAATCCTCCCCCACTGAGACTTTTTATCTCAACGGGACTTTTCCTGCTAAAATGAAAGAGACAATAATAAAAATCAATAAATAGAGCCCGTCTCACATCACATGTGTCTACCATCTCGGCCGTTGTGTCGGCATGCCTGAGGATATGACGGATGAGGTGCTGACCTGAGGGGGGGGGGGGGCGGGGGGTGGTCGTGTCCAGGCTGTCGGGGGGGTGAAAGGTCAAAGGTCAAAGTGAGTCAGGATGGAACGGTTCCCACACTGCCTTGACTTCCTCCCGAGAGGATGAGAAGAGCCACTCGACTTTCAGTGGGAAAGATACAAAAAAAGAAACTCCTTTATTGCATTATAGCAAGTTCTCTATATATACAGAGCATGATTAATATGTTGACTCTGACGCGTTCGTCACGCAGAAGGCAAGACGCCCGCCGAACATGCAATCCTTCTGACATACAATAGAATAGAATATAATTGATTAAGTACTTTATTGATCCCGAGGGAAATTCAGCACCACAGATCGCTCACAATGGACATTGAACCATAAACATTTAGTTAGTCAAAAGTCAAAAATAGGAAAAGGAATAACAATAACAATCAAATTAAAATACACAGTCAGAGATATACTTTCTAAAATATGTATATATATACATTCTAACATTTGGAAATATACAGTCCGAAGATATACAGTAATATACAGTCAAATGTAAATGTTCAGGAAGGATAAAGTAGGCTGGTAAAGATATGCCTCCTAAAGTGTCTAAACGGAAGTACAGGAAGTACAGGAAGTACAGGAAGTACAGGAAGTACAGGCTACACAGGCTTTCCCGGTTTCGACAAACAATTATAGAAACGTGTGAAGTGCACAACATTTCCTCGTTTAAGCCACTGCAGCGCCTTTGCCTGAAGAATTGACTACATGACCGGGACGTTCTAGCTTGTTTGCCGACAGGATTCGGGAAAAGTTTGGTCCGTTCGGAGGCAGCTTCCAGGGGGAAGTACATACACCGGAAATTCTACCCCATACACACTTTCGGCCGTAGTTCTTTACCAGGCTTTATCTCACAGAGGAGATAAAACTGGGAACGAGGTTATGTCGACAGTAACAACCGTGGGGGATCAGGAGCACGTTTAGACACCCTGACTGCTTCTTTGGAGTCTGACGTACTAGGATGGGCATTTTAAAGAAAAATCCAGATCAATTGATCGCATGCTATACTTGATTGATCGTGTATTACTCGAAAAGGGGAAAAGAAACTTTAAATAAAAAAAAATATAAAAGAAATATTAGAATAATTTTTTTTACTACTTATTTTTGTTCATTCACGTATATATGTTTAAGGAAACCAACAAACAGTTATAATCGTACACATACATGTGAAAAGATATGTAAAAAAAATATATATATATATATATATTTCATAAAAATGTATAATTTCGATTTTCTTTTTAGATTTTTCTCATAGCTACAAGTAATCGATTAATCGATTACTACTCACGCCCATCCCTATGACGTACAGCAGCTAGTACAGTGGACAATCAGGAGCCTTTTATATATTTGGGGTGTTTCCTTTTCATCAACCCTTTCACTGCCACACGACAGAAGGTTAGCCCTTTACTATCACACAACCGACGGCGATGCTCCGTCATTAGCATCATTAGCTCCGCAAATTGTTGTGTCACCAGGGCTCAGGTCGTTGTATCACAGTTGTTGGAAGGTTGTTTGAAAGGTTGCCTAGCAACCGGAGAGTTGACAAGAAACGCAATGGAGACGTCGCAAACCCAACCGTACCATACCAAGAGAGAGAGCGACAGAGAGGGACAGAGAGGGAAAGAGAGAGAGAGAGAGAGAGAGAGAGTGAAAGAGAGAGGGAGAGAGAGAGTGTGTGAGAGAGTGAGAGAGAGAAAGAGAGAGGAAGGGAGAGAGAGAGACAGCTGTGAGGCACAAA
>NC_140170.1:1518465-1568465 GCF_963971535.1 Notolepis coatsorum | reverse complement strand
AAAAAGTGCTATAGATAACATTTATCATTTTAAAATAATACATCCACAAAGCTTTTTTTTTAAAGGTACAGAATAAAAGTATTGCACCCCCACCAATCAATCAAACCGATTGATTAACGAATTTATCATTTAAAAAAAATGTGCAGGTCCAAAATGAATGTTGTTGTTTGCATGTTACGTGCATGTATCCCCTCCCTACTTCCCATTCCCCCACGTGGAATGCACCTGATTGGATAAAGGACATGCTGGTGCTCTAGTGCGACATCTAGTGGCTGAATGTTAATTAGAGCACCTTTAAAGTTAAATTTAAGATTCAATTAAGACCACTTTGAATAGAATTGAAAACCTATTTCACAGCCATACTGGCAAATGGAGTATGAAGGAAAATGACTGTGAAAGAAATAATTCCATACAAACTGTTGGAGGAACTGATATTTCCCCCCAAACACATTTAAACAAGATACAGAGAAGTTATAAGATAAGATAAGATATTCCTTTATTGATCCCCTTGTGGAAATGCAGACATCATAGCAGCATGGATTGTACACAGGTACAATCTGTGTAAACAATATAACAAATCAATATAATTAACTATGGCCATGGGCAGTTATATTTGCCCTACAATAAATAGTTACAATATATAATCTAATAATCCAATAATCTAAATCTAATCTAATATATAATCTAAAAAAAAACGAAATGCTAAAATGCTAAATATATGCAATATATAATCTAATAATCCAATAATCTAAATCTAATATATAATCTAAAAAGGCTAAATGCTAAATATATGATCTGATGAAGTATACAGTATTCACATAAGGTGCCTGTATGCATAAGGTAAGTATATTGTCCTTTTTATCGCTATACATAGACATAACTTCCTAATCCAATACATTTTTTAAGACCTATCAAAATCCCATTGAAGACCTTTTAAGACCTAAGACTGACTCAGTGGGAGCCAGCCGTCTTCAAAAGGAGCTTCTTCTATCCCCAGGCCGGCAGGATGCTCAACGACTCTATGTAACATCAACCCATCCATCTGCACTCACTGCACACAACATCCACATGAACACACTCACTTTAAACATCCACCTTTAAGATTCACTTAAAGGAAAACTCCAACATTTTGGGAAATTAGCTTATTTGCCATCTACCCTGGAGTTAGACAAGAAGATACATACCCTTTTTCTTCTCTGTGCATGCAGTAGGAGTAGGAAGACACGCACCGTTAGCCTAGCTTAGCGTCAGTCACTGGAAGTAGGTTCCTCCATTAGCCTAGTTCCCAACGTCTTCCTACTCCAGTCCTACTGCATGCTCAGAGAAGAAAAGGGTATGCATCTTCTTGTCTAACCACAGGGTAGATGGCAAATAAGCTAATTTCCCTAAATGTTGGAGTTTTCCTTTAAGACACTTTAAACACTTTTTAACAACACAACATATTTTATCTAGCATGGCTGTGAGTGTTAGTCTTTCACCTTTTACATATCTAGCTTTGGCATGGATTGTTTAGATCGCTAGCATGGCTAACAAATGCAAACACATTGTAGTCCCCCCCCCCACCCACCCAACCCCCCCAATGTACAGTTTCCTCCCCCTCAAATGTATATATTCTTTTAGAAACTCTTGTCTGTAAATAAACAGTACTGTAAATTTGTATGTCGTGTATGTCATAAATGTTATGATGAATTGAAAATGGTGGACCCTGATGTACAAGACGAAAGTCTTTCTCTGGTCTGCATCCCCTTAACAATTGTATGTATTGAGCTGTACTGTATTGTACCCATTCTGCAATCTGTTAATACAATTTTCAATCAATCAGTTTGCCCCGTTCTGACCAGGATTATGTTCCTTTTACCCCACATATACAGCGAACCGGTCTATACTCCTGCACCCACTCTACTCTGCTTCTTTCAGTCAACACTTTAGTCAGGACATAAAGCAGCACGTTATGCAAAGCAGATTTATTACTGGTGAGGTGACAGCTCTGACACTCACCATTGTTGTATGATAAGGTCGGCTGACCCTCTCTTTTCAGAAAAGCGTAATAAACACTGGTATTTGCTTACCGTCTGTCAAAGCTCTCGTTGGTCAGCAACCCCCTCACATTACAACCATGTTGGATTGGAATTCTGGATTCTATCAGACTCACTCAAGTGACCTGCTTATGGGTTCCCTGAGCGTGTTCTAGGTTTGGAAGAACTGCCTTCTCCGTTAGTGCTCCATACTCTTGGAACGCCCTTCAATGCCCTTTAAAGTTTGATACTCTTCCAACCTTCTAACAATTTATATCTTTGATTAATAACCACTGTACATCATTTTGTAATTGCTTTTAGTTTTTTTTAACTTGATGTTATCGTGCTGATGACTTGTTTTATTTTATTTGAACTTGAACTACGACTATGCTTGCACCTCATGGTACCAAAGCACCTCAAAGGCGCTAACAACAAGATTACAAACATCACAAAACAAACTGGTCAGACTACTACTTGACCTTACCCCCAGAACCCACCTCACCCCTGCCCACTTTGACAACCTAGGATGGCTTAGAGTAGACGACAGAGTACAGCAACTTGCAATGGGCCTGGTCTACAAGATACACTACACGACCAAGGTACCCATGTACATGTCAAAATACTTCCCAAAGGTCAGTGAATACCACGATCACAACACCAGAGGAAGCTCAACAAATCATGTTAAACCCAGATTCGGCTCAAACAAGGGACTAAACACGTTTCGCAATTATGCCACATCAATGTGGAACGCCCTACCCAAAGCTGTAAAGGAATGTGAATCCCTACCCACATTCAAAACCGCTCTTAAAGAGCACCTACGGGAGGCTGCAATTCGAAACTGGCCACCGTAAATGCCTGATGTAAACAAGATGAAAGTCTTTCTCTGGTCTGCATCCCCTTAACAATTGTGTGTATTGAGCCGTACTGTATTGTACCCATTCTGCAATCTGTTAAATAAAGTTTTCATTCATTTCGTGTTATCGTGCTGATTACTTATTTTATCTTATTTGAACTTGATGTTATCGTGCCGATTACTTGTTTTTATCTTATTTGAACTTGATGTTATCGTGCTGATTACTTGTTTTTATCTTATTTTAACTTGATGTTATCGTGCTGATTACTTGTTTAATCTTATTTTTACTTGATGTTATCGTGCTGATGACTTGTTTTATCTTATTTGAACTTGATGTTATCGTGCTGATGACTTGTTTTATCTTATTTGAACTTGATGTTATCGTGCCGATTACTTGTTTTTATCTTATTTGAACTTGATGTTATCGTGCTGATTACTTGTTTTTATCTTATTTTAACTTGATGTTATCGTGCTGATTACTTGTTTAATCTTATTTTTACTTGATGTTATCATGCTGATTACTTGTTATCTTATTTTAACTTGATGTTATCGTGCTGATTACTTGTTTAATCTTATTTTTACTTGATGTTATTGTGCTGATTACTTGTTATCTTATTTTAACTTGATGTTATCGTGCTGATTACTTGTTTAATCTTATTTGAACTTGATGTTATCGTGCTGATGACTTGTTTTATCTTATTTGAACTTGATGTTATCGTGCTGATTACTTGTTTTTATCTTATTTGAACTTGATGTTATCGTGCTGATTACTTGTTTTTATCTTATTTTAACTTGATGTTATCGTGCTGATTACTTGTTTAATCTTATTTTTACTTGATGTTATCGTGCTGATTACTTGTTATCTTATTTGAACTTGATGTTATCGTGCTGATTACTTGTTTAATCTTATTTTTACTTGATGTTATCGTGCTGATTACTTGTTATCTTATTTGAACTTGATGTTATCGTGCTGATTACTTGTTTAATCTTATTTGAACTTGATGTTATCGTGCTGATGACTTGTTTTATCTTATTTGAACTTGATGTTATCGTGCTGATGACTTGTTTTATCTTATTTGAACTTGATGTTATCGTGCTGATTACTTGTTTTTATCTTATTTGAACTTGATGTTATCGTGCTGATTACTTGTTTTTATCTTATTTTAACTTGATGTTATCGTGCTGATTACTTGTTTAATCTTTTTACTTGATGTTATCGTGCTGATTACTTGTTATCTTATTTTAACTTGATGTTATCGTGCTGATTACTTGTTTAATCTTATTTGAACTTGATGTTATCGTGCTGATGACTTGTTTTATCTTATTTGAACTTGATGTTATCGTGCTGATTACTTGTTTTATCTTTGTGTTATTCGGTCTCTTTTAGTTGTTTACCCGACGTAAACAGAAAATACATGTTCTGGTATCCCTTTCCCACTTTATTCAATCAGGAGAGAGAACTCCACACTGCAATATAGCTGCATATAATCCTTCTATATACCTACTTATAATAATAATAATGATGTAGTATAAGGAGGTAGCTTACCAATAATGATGTAGTATAAGGAGGTAGCTTACCAATAATGATGTAGTATAAGGAGGCAGCTTACCAATAATGATGTAGTATAAGGAGGCAGCTTACCAATAATGATGTAGTATAAGGAGGCAGCTTACCAATAATGTAGTATAAGGAAGTAGCTTACCAATAATGATGTAGTATAAGGAGGTAGCTTACCAATAATGATGTAGTATAAGGAGGTATCTTACCAATAATGATGTAGTATAAGGAGGTAGCTTACCAATAATGATGTAGTATAAGGAGGCAGCTTACCAATAATGTAGTATAAGGAGGTAGCTTACCAATAATGTAGTATAAGGAGGTAGCTTACCAATAATGTAGTATAAGGAGGTAGCTTACCAATAATGATGTAGTATAAGGAGGTAGCTTACCAATAAGGTAGTATACGGAGGAGGTAGCTTACCAATAATGTAGTATAAGGAGGTAGCTTACCAATAATGTAGTATAAGGAGGTAACTTACCAATAATGATGTAGTATAAGGAGGTAGCTTACCAATAATGATGTAGTATAAGGAGGTAGCTTACCAATAATGTAGTATAAGGAGGTAGCTTACCAATAATGATGTAGTATAAGGAGGCAGCTTACCAGTAATGTAGTATAAGGAGGTAGCTTACCAATAAT
The DNA here is from genome assembly GCF_963971535.1 of Notolepis coatsorum. Lineage (NCBI taxonomy): Eukaryota > Metazoa > Chordata > Actinopteri > Aulopiformes > Paralepididae > Notolepis > Notolepis coatsorum. The sequence continues at coordinate 1,563,396 of NC_140170.1, read as the reverse complement.
TATGTAGTATAAGGAGGTAGCTTACCAATAATGATGTAGTATAAGGAGGTAGCTTACCAACAATGATGTACTATAAGGAGGTAACTTACCAATAATGATGTAGTATAAGGAGGTAACTTACCAATAATGATGTAGTATAAGGAGGTAGCTTACCAATAATGATGTAGTATAAGGAGGTAGCTTACCAATAATGATGTAGTATAAGGAGGTAGCTTACCAATAATGATGTAGTATAAGGAGGTAGCTTACCAATAATGATGTAGTATAAGGAGGTAGCTTACCAATAATGATGTAGTATAAGGAGGTATCTTACCAATAATGATGTAGTATAAGGAGGTAGCTTACCAATAATGATGTAGTATAAGGAGGCAGCTTACCAATAATGTAGTATAAGGAGGTAGCTTACCAATAATGTAGTATAAGGAGGTAGCTTACCAATAATGTAGTATAAGGAGGTAGCTTACCAATAATGATGTAGTATAAGGAGGTAGCTTACCAATAATGTTGTAGTATAAGGAGGTAACTTACCAATAATGTAGTATAAGGAGGTAGCTTACCAATAATGATGTAGTATAAGGAGGCAGCTTACCAATAATGTAGTATAAGGAGGTAGCTTACCAATAATGTAGTATAAGGAGGTAGCTTACCAATAATGTAGTATAAGGAGGTAGCTTACCAATAATGATGTAGTATAAGGAGGTAGCTTACCAATAATGTTGTAGTATAAGGAGGTAACTTACCAATAATGTAGTATAAGGAGGTAGCTTACCAATAATGATGTAGTATAAGGAGGTAGCTTACCAATAATGATGTAGTATAAGGAAGTATCTTACCAATAATGATGTAGTATAAGGAGGTAACTTACCAATAATGTAGTATAAGGAGGTAGCTTACCAATAATGATGTAGTATAAGGAGGCAGCTTACCAATAATGTAGTATAAGGAGGTAGCTTACCAATAATGTAGTATAAGGAGGTAGCTTACCAATAATGATGTAGTATAAGGAGGTAGCTTACCAATAATGATGTAGTATAAGGAGGTAGCTTACCAATAATGATGTAGTATAAGGAAGTATCTTACCAATAATGATGTAGTATAAGGAGGTAGCTTACCAATAATGATGTAGTATAACGAGGCAGCTTACCAATAATGTAGTATAAGGAGGTAGCTTACCAATAATGTAGTATAAGGAGGTAGCTTACCAATAATGTAGTATAAGGAGGTAGCTTACCAATAATGATGTAGTATAAGGAGGTAGCTTACCAATAATGTAGTATAAGGAGGAGGTAGCTTACCAATAATGTAGTATAAGGAGGTAGCTTACCAATAATGTAGTATAAGGAGGTAGCTTACCAATAATGATGTAGTATAAGGAGGTAGCTTACCAATAATGTAGTATAAGGAGGTAGCTTACCAATAATGATGTAGTATAAGGAGGTAGCTTACCAATAATGATGTAGTATAAGGAGGTAGCTTACCAGTAATGATGTAGTATAAGGAGGTAGCTTACCAATAATTATGTAGTATAAGGAGGTAGCTTACCAATAATGATGTAGTATAAGGAGGTAGCTTACCAACAATGATGTAGTATAAGGAGGTAACTTACCAATAATGTAGTATAAGGAGGTAGCTAACCAATAATGTAGTATAAGGAGGTAGCTTACCAATAATGATGTAGTATAAGGAGGTAGCTTACCAACAATGATGTAGTATAAGGAGGTAACTTACCAATAATGTAGTATAAGGAGGTAGCTAACCAATAATGATGTAGTATAAGGAGGTAGCTTACCAATAATGTAGTATAAGGAGGTAGCTTACCAATAATGATGTAGTATAAGGAGGTAGCTTACCAGTAATGATGTAGTATAAGGAGGTAGCTTACCAATAATGTAGTATAAGGAGGTAGCGTACCAATAATGATGTAGTATAAGGAGGTAGCTTACCAATAATGATGTAGTATAAGGAGGTAGCTTACCAATAATGTAGTATAAGGAGGTGGCTTACCAATAACGATGTAGTATAAGGAGGCAGCTTACCAATAATGATGTAGTATAAGGAGGCAGCTTACCAATAATGTAGTATAAGGAGGTAGCTTACCAATAATGATGCAGTATAAGGAGGTAGCTTACCAATAAGGGCCTTAAAAATGAACAAATACCAGTATTTCTTGCGCCTCTCCGTCAGCGAGGACCAACCAACCTTCTCATGAAGGACACAGTGACAAGTGTTGTGCATCCATCATTAGTGATGAATCTGAGGGCAGAGTGATTATAGAGTCCAGGGGTTTTAAGGGTGGAGGCCTCAGCGCGCCTATAAATTAGGCCTCTGCCTCTCGGCCAGCGGACCTGTCCTCTAATTCTCACTAATGACGTGTGTGTGTGTGTGATGTCCTCCCCAAGGCGTGAGCAGTGAGTCGCTGGTGTCCCACACCCTGATCCCTAAAGTCCCTGCTGCAGCGATACGTCCCCCCCCCCCCCCCCCCAGAGGGAACACCGGCACATCGTCCTCTCTGGCCCCATGCAGCGGGACGGGGAAAACCCACCTGGGAATCACCAGAGGCCTCACGATACGACATTTTATCACGATACTCAAGTCACGATATGATAGTATTGCAATTCAAAATATATTGCGATATGCTGAGTATTGCGATATTAATATTGCGATTTATTACCTTTTTTCAACTGCAAAGTAAAACTGGCAACATGTTTTTATCTAATAAAATAAAGTTTTCAGTCTGTTCATCTCACTTCAATCATTTGTATTGCAGACCGATGTATTGTATTACAATCCTATTCCAACTTAACTGAATGCACACGTGTGTGTGTGTGGACTACTGTATTATTACGGGTATTGAAATGAACAATCCTACTTCCTTATACAAAAAATATATCGATACAGTATCGCCACGCAAAGTATCGCGATACTATACTGTATCGATATTTCCCCCCACCACTACTGTCCTGCTGCTGGAGAGCCACGATTCCTGATGTTTTGTACACCAGAGTGTTTGTAAAATGATGACACGGACAGAAGCTTGATTTTTCCAACTGTTTAATAAAAATCTGAAACACAACATAAACAGGAGATAAACAAAATATAAAAGTGGAAAAAGACAACCACAGCTCTATAAAACTGATCTGGACCATCATCAAAGACCTGAAAAAAAAAAAGAAAAAACAAGAAAAAGTGTGTCACATAAAAAGGTGCTGTAAGTGGTATTCTTTTGTTAAAATAAGTATTAAATAGCGCTACATTCTGACAGACATCACTGATATAGAGTGTCTGGTCAGTAACATGGGTCTCCCAGTCCCTCCTCTCTGCAGTAAACAGCCATCACTGATACTTATAAAAGCAACTTACAAAAGATATGCACACTGCAAAAAAGAGCCATACGGATAGTACATCATGGTAGATATTTAGATCACACAAATAGTCTGTTTGTAAGGAGTCAAACATTCAAATTCATGGACTTAATCAAATTCAAATCTGCACAAATTATGTTTCTGGCAATAAAAAACGAATTACCAACCAACATTCAAAAAAAATTCACGGCTAGAGAGTGTTTATAACATTAGCTTTAAAGCAACCTACGTAGTACAACTCTTAAAAGTATGTGCATTGCAGTTTGTGGGGTATCACTCTGGAATGGTCTGGATGTGAATATAAAATTAAGCAAAAATATCAATAAATGTAAAGGTAGCTATAAACAAGCACTTATGGACACATAGAGAGGAGCTTGAGCAGTAATGTGACTGCCTATTATATTTTCTCATTTGGATATATAAAAAAAAAACTGTACTTTTATTTTATTTTTTATTTTGTTATATTATTTTTATTTTTATTAAATTATAATGTCAAATATTGTAAGGAAGGGGCAGGGCTTGATAAGTTGTTTTACTTCCGCCTGTTCCTTCTCGAACACTTATTGTATGGAAATAGTCTTTGACTATTTACCTTTTTGTTTTTTAAACTTGTTTTATGTTTCTATGTTCGAGACAAATAAAAATCAAATCATCAAATCAAAGAGTGTCTGGTCAGTAACATGGTAAGTACATGGCAGTAAACAGATCATACATTTTCTGGTATCTCTTCCCACTTTATCCAATCAGGAGAAAGAACCCTAGATATTCATTTCAAGAAATCTTGCGATGCAAAATGAGCTGATTACTTTAGCACATAATTTGCTTAAAACTAGTTTTCATTTCTTATTTTTGTCAGACCATTCTTTCCATGTGGAGTTCTCTCTCCACAAAAAGTGGGATAAAGTGGGAAGGGATACCAGAACATGTATTTAGTTTTTACTGCAGAGCAGAGGGACTGGGAGACCCATGTTACTGACCCAGACACTCTATATCAGTGATGGCTGTTTACTGCAGAGCGGAGGGACTGGGAGACCCATGTTACTGACCAGACACTCTATATCAGTGATGGCTGTTTACTGCAGAGTGGAGGGACTGGGAGACCCATGTTACTGACCAGACACTCTATATCAGTGATGGCTGTTTACTGCAGAGTGGAGGGACTGGGAGACCCATGTTACTGACCAGACACTCTATATCAGTGATGGCTGTTTACTGCAGAGCAGGAGGGACTGGGAGACCCATGTTACTGACCAGACACTCTATATCAGTAATGACTGTTTACTGCAGAGTGGAGGGACTGGGAGACCCATGTTACTGACCAGACACTCTGTATCAGTGATGGCTGTTTACTGCAGAGAGGAGGGACTGGGAGACCCATGTTACTGACCAGACACTCTATATCAGTGATGGCTGTTTACTGCAGAGTGGAGGGACTGGGAGACCCATGTTACTGACCAGACACTCTATATCAGTGATGGCTGTTTACTGCAGAGTGGAGGGACTGGGAGACCCATGTTACTGACCAGACACTCTATATCAGTGATGGCTGTTTACTGCAGAGTGGAGGGACTGGGAGACCCATGTTACTGACCAGACACTCTATCTCAGTGATGGCTTCCAGAACGTACAGTAGAGCTAGTTTAACATGTAAAAAACACTTATATTCACACAGAAAACATACCACTTACAGCACCTTTAAGATCTCCAGACCAAACTAACGATCCCATCTCTCGGCCCGGACCACCCAGGCTGCTCCCGGTTCAGCCGGACAACAACAGCTCACCTTCGTGTCGTCGTCCGCTGTCACAAAATGACGTCATCCGGAGAAAAAAAAGGCTCAGGACTGAAATAATCTCCCCAACATTGTATCTGGAGAAATGGCGCCCTCTATCTCTGATGTTACGGTGGTGCAGAGCTGGCTGTCCTCCCTCCCTATGCCCCCCTCCCCTCTCCCCTTCTCAACTGTTAAAAGAAAACAAAAAACACAAAAATATGATGACAAAGACCGTTCATATTAGAGACACATTATCTCAGGAGTCCGTCAGAGAGACGACGGGGACAAAACGACGACCTGGCTCTCACACAGCGTCCCGCCCGCCCGTCCGTCTGTCCGCTTAGCCTCCGGGTGGGGGGGGGCCAGCCCCTTCCCTGACTGTGACGCACGCCAACAAGGTTTGGACGAGTGATTCCACCGTCCCTTGCTCCCCCATAGAGGAAACCACCCTGTTTTAACTCTGAAGAACTGGTCCGACGCAAAATATATACAAGTATCGCAGAGGAATTTCAAAGGTACTCACAGTCGCACGAGGGTCTTGGACAGAGAAACGCAATGGTTTGAAAGCTCTGCGTTGCTAATAAACATTTTTAATCATTTTTATAAACGTGTAAACAGCAAAGAACGTATGGCTGCTCTCCCCCGAACGCCGCAATGAGGAGGAGGAGTAGGGTATATCTGCAGAGTCGCACTGCCGTCTCGGTGATGTTTAGACGTTTATAAAAATTATTTAAAATGTTTATTAGCAACGCCGAGCTTTCAAACGATTGCGTTTCTCTGTCCAAGACCCTCGTGCAACTGAGAGTACCTTTGAAATTTCTCTGCGATACTTATAGTATAACGAACGTTTGGCGTCGGACCAGTTCTTCAGAGTTAAAACAGGGTGGTTTCCTACGGGGGAGCAAGGAACTGTGGATTCACTCGTCCAAACCTTGTTGGCGTGCGTCACAGTCACGAAAAAAGGGGCAAGGGGGGGGGGGGGGGGCTAGTCCCTCAGTCCGTGGTGGTGCGGCGGTACCAGAAGCGCGCACGGAAGTCGTCGCTGCAGGTCATGAAGCCGGGGTTGGTGGGCGAGTGCACGATGCAGCGCACGATGTTGTTGTGTCCCAGCGACAGCAGGTTCTTGCGCTCGGCGGAGCGCGAGTCCCAGCAGCACAGGCTGATGGTGCGCTCGTCCGGCAGCAGCACGTAGTCCTCCGTGTGGTTGAACACGCCCTGCGTGCGGTGCATCTGACGGCCGCTGAGCCCCGCGCCTGCAGGGGAGGAGGAGGAGGAGGGGGGGAGGAACACGGGTCACGGGGGGGCGGGGCTTAGTAGGGCTGGACCCAATAGTTACAAGCTTCATTCAGAACGTTGACATTTAAAAAAAATATATTTATATATATATATTTTATATTAGTTTTTCATGCGTCTATTCATTCTGTTTAAACCAATGGGGTTTTTCCTAGCCTATCTGCATCCGCTCGGCGCTCCATCAAGACGTCACCATCACTTTCGTACCAACCGTGCCCTTATTGGATTATTTATGTTGACGAAACTGATGAGTTATATTCATTAAAGAAAGTTGATTTAATAAAAAATAAAAAGACTCATTTAATCAGATTAATCACTTTATTCAAATTGAGGATTTATTTTTATGATTACATAAAAAGCTCGAAGCTTCATTCGAAAACTTCAATAGAAGCTTCGAATGTAAATTAAATTACATTCAGTATAGTTATAGGCTACATTTGGGGAAAAAACGCTACATTAATTAATATGGCCTGTATTGATCTATTTATTGTGTGAAATTATTGTCGGCCCGGTACCGGACCACTCGGCCTTAACCCGACATTACCACATACAAAAGGTATCTAATTATTCTCTATTGCCCATATTTATTGTAACGTATAATATAACTGATAGGGCATACAGACATAATCTGCACCTTTGATTACACCGTTTACATTCTCATATTCCGAGTTAATTACATATATATTTTTTATTCAGATAAAACTTTATAGCCTAAATATATGTCTTTCTACTATTACCCTGCCCATATCTGTACCTCCCCTACCCCCTCCTGCTATGACGACGAATTTCCCCAAGAGAATCAATAAAGGCATATCTTATATTATTCAAGGTGTAATTTCCAATACCGTGATAATCAATCCTACAATTCTTGATTATGTGATTTGACTTCCACATTGCTAACAAATGCTAAAAGCTCATCAGCTGCTGGACTACTAGAGACTCCCAGAAGCAGTCAAAAGAGGATCGGTAATGCAGCCTTTATCAACTATGCCCCAAAACTATGGAACAAACTACCCCAAAACATCAGGGAAGCCAACTCGCTAGACATCTTTAAGACAGCTTAAAACCTATCTCTTTGCTCAGGCATTTCACTGATAGATATCTGCTACCACCTAGTGGCAAGAGGAAACATCAGGGATATCCTGACACAACTTGTATTTACCTGCACTATTCTTACCCTGCCTACTCTTGTACACTGCCTATCAAATTCATGTGTCGGTTATTGCACTTTTTACTTCTTACTGATGACTATTTTTAAACTGAATCATTTTAAACTATTTTTATTATTTGCTAGATCCAAATGTGAAACACTGTGATTATTTGTATTACTGAATAGAGAGAGCCTATTAGGATGCTAGATCCTAATGTGAAACACTGTGATTTGCCATATCTTGCTATGCTCGCTCATGCCTGTATTTTTTATGTCCGTTCTATTTTATAATTTTTTGACTATTTTTAAACTGAATCATTTTAAACTATTTTTACTATTTGTGTTACTGAAAACTGTAAGCGGAGAGCCTATTGGGATGCTAGATCCTAATGTGAAACACTGTGATTTGCCATACCTTGCTACCTGTCTATCTTTTTATGCTCGCTTATGCCTATATTTTTTACTGTTGTGAAGCACTTTGAACTGCAACCTCGGTATGAAAAGTGCTATACAAATAAAGTTATTATTATTATTATTAAAAGGAAACTGATGCCAGCGACAAAAACACAGGTGCAAAGAAGGTTTGTGAAGAACTCTCAACCTGACACTTCAGGGTTTCCCCCTGAGGAAACATGGAAGGTTCCGGGCCTCACAGACTGACCAGGAGTGGGGATACAAACTAATGCTATTATCTCAAACAGACACCGAGCTTAAAGGTCCACTCAGTCAAACATAACCTGTGGTGTGCCGCAAGGGTCAATTCTGGGCCCTAAACTATTCATACTGTACACCGAGCTTAAAGGAACACGCTAACATTATGGGAATGTTACCGTCTTCTCCAGAGTCAGACAAGATAGATATAATATACCCATTTCCTCTCTGTGCGTTCAGTAGAAAGCTATCCAGCTGCAAGCTAGCCTAGCACAGCACAAATGAATGGAAGTGGATACAGACCACTAGCCTAGCTGTTGGCCAAACTACTATGCTACTATACTTATACTACTACCAGTACGTACTATACTAATGTCTATACTACTATGCTACTATACTTATACTACTACCAGTACGTACTATACTAATGTCTATACTACTATGCTACTATACTTATACTACTACCAGTACGTACTATACTAATGTCTATACTACTATGCTACTATACTTATACTACTACCAGTACGTACTATACTAATGTCTATACTACTATGCTACTATACTTATACTACTACCAGTACGTACTATACTAATGTCTATACTACTATGCTACTATACTTATACTACTACCAGTACGTACTATACTAATGTCTATACTACTATGCTACTATACTTATACTACTACCAGTACGTACTATACTAATATGTCTATATACTACTACTACCTACTATACTAATGTCTATACTACTATGCTACTATACTTATACTACTACCAGTACGTACTATATGTCTATATACTACTACTACTACTACTACTACTACTACTACTACTACCTACTATACTAATGTCTATACTACTATGCTACTATACTTATACTACTACCTACTATACTAATGTCTATACTACTATGCTACTATACTTATACTACTACCTACTATACTAATGTCTATACTACTATGCTACTATACTTATACTACTACCTACTATACTAATGTCTATACTACTATGCTACTATACTTATACTACTACCAGTACGTACTATATGTCTATATACTACTACTACTACCACTACCTACTATACTAATATGTCTATACTACTATGCTACTACATCTATACTACTATGCTACCATACTTATACCACTACCTCTGAGCGGATCTCGGCCTGTCTGTCCGACATCTCCGCCTGGATGACGACCAACCACCTCAAACTGAACCTAAGCAAAACAGAATTGCTCCACCTGCCGGCCAAATCCTCCCCCCTGACCGACCTTTCCATCACAGTCGAGAATGCAGCTGTGACCGCGTCCCCGACCGCCAAGAACCTTGGTGTTGTCCTCGACGACCAGTTGAACTTCTCTGCTCACATCGCAGCGACAACCAGAACCTGCCGATTCCTCCTGAGCAACGTCAGAAGGATACGCCCCTTCCTGACAAAAGAAGCCACCCAACTCCTCGTCCAATCAACAGTCATCTCCCGCCTCGACTACTGCAACGCACTGCTCGCTGGCCTCCCGGCCACTGCCACTAAGCCTCTTCAACTCATTCAGAACGCAGCGGCCCGCCTGATCTCAAACCTACCGAAGTCGGCCCATGTCACCCCACTTCTTAGGGACCTGCACTGGCTCCCCATTGCTGCACGAATCCGCTTCAAGGCCCTTGACCTAGCATACCGTGCGGCAAAGGGAACTGCTCCCGCCTACCTCCGGTCAATGGTCTCTAACTACACACCCTCAAGACCCCTACGCTCTGCATCTTCTGGCCGCCTCAGACCTACTCCTATCCAAGCTCCGGGAGGGTCATCAAAGAGAAGTCGCCTATTCTCAGTCCTTGCCCCACAATGGTGGAATGAACTACCCACCCCAGTTAGGACAGCCGAAACACGTCCAATCTTTCGCCGTCGACTAAAGACTCACTTCTTCAACCATTATCTGAATTAAAAAAAAAAAAAATCTAACCCTAACTAACCATACTGTCATGCACTTGTCCTAATAAACTAACCTACACTGTAGCACTCAACACTTTGATGAACATTGTTACTCAGCTGATAGAGTTGTGCTCTTCCTGATGGCTTGTCGTACAGAACTTGTAAGTCGCTTTGGATAAAAGCGTCAGCTAAATGACTAAATGTAAATGTACCTACTATACTAATATGTCTATACTACTATACTACTACCTACTATACTACTACATCTATACTACTATGCTACCATACTTATACCACTACCTACTATACTAATATGTCTATACTACTATGCTACCATACTTATATACTAACTTATACTACTACCTACTATACTAATACATCTATACTACTATGCTACCATACTAAAACGACTAAAGCGTAAAAGGCGGGCGCTCACCCGTGTACTTGACGAGCGTGCGGCCCGTGGAGATCTCCCACAGCTTGACCACGCTGTCCTTCCCGCTGGACAGGATGTACTTGGAGTTCTTGGAGAAGACGGCGGAGCAGACCTCGGCCCCGTCGTGGGCCTTGTCGAAGGTGGCCACGCAGCGGTTGGACACGCCGTCCCACAGCTTGATGCTGCCGTCCTTGCTGCAGGTGACGTAGCTGTTGGCGCTGTGGTTGTAGCTGACGGCGCTGATGGTGTCGGTGTGCTGGTCCAGCGGGTTGCAGGACACGAAGCACTGGAAGGTGTTGACGTCGTAGAGGCGCAGCGTGGAGTGCTGCGTGCCCACCAGCAGGAAGTCGCCCGAGGGGTGGAAGGAGATGGAGCGCAGCATCTCGGCCTCCTGGAGGAGACGCGGGGGACGTGGTTTTATTAGCCGTCGAGGCTCGTTACTCAAACAAGATCATCATCATCATCAGATACAACTGAGGTCACCCTAGGGCTGCACAATTGAAAGAAATCTCGATTCATAGACCTATGCAATCTTATTTCTAAATTGTAAAGCGATTTGGATAAAAGCGCTATATAAAAAAGCAGCCATTTACAACTTTTTCAAAAAAAAATTACATTAAAAAAAGTTAAAAAATATATAATATTTTTTTACTTAACTTTTTTTAAATGACGAAAAATTATAACCGTGAGAGCATCGTGATCTCAATTCTTAGAGAGAAAAATCGTGATTCACATTTGAGCAAGAATCGTGCAGCCCTACATCACCCTCATTTTCAATGTTGTTGAGACTTTACAGACATTTCAATGCACATATTTCTACAATATATAACAATAATAAATATGAATAACTATCTATATAGTACTCTTCACACATGGGCCGCAGTCCAGAGTGCACCACACAGCAATTCGTATAAAATGAACATAGGCATAAAATCAGCACACAAATTGACTAAAATAAAATAAATAAAACTGGATAAATTGCAGACATAAGAATATGTATAAAAGACAATAAAAGTAGTGCTGTTGTGCCCTTCCTGATGACTTGTCGTACAGAACTTGTAAGTCGCTTTGGATAAAAGCATCAGCTAAATGACTAAATGTAAATGTAAATGTAGTGCAATGTAAACATGCAGACTTAAGAATAGGCATAAAATAAGTACAATAGTACAATGTCGCTCAAAGGCATGTGAACCCCCCTGGAACAGTCAGTCCCCCAAACACCCCACACATCAATCCCTACCACATCCCCATCCAAGACAGCCCCCCCCCCCCCGCATTATTGTTATTATTATTATTATTATAAAGCATGCGATGACAGAAGGAAAACACAATAGATAAGATGTTCCTCTATTGATCCCCTTGGCGCAATGATGCATGGAAGCGTGGGGGAGGGGGAGGTACAGGTATGAGCAGGGTAGTAGTAGAAAGACATAAATATAGGCAATACAATTAGATATGAATATAAAAATATGAGAAAAGATAAACGGTGTAAACAATATATGTACAGTATATAAATGGTAAATGGTGCATTTTTATCCAAAGCGCTTTACAATTTTGTTCCTCACATTCACATATGTATTTAAAGGCTCTTGTACAGGTACTACTACTAACCTGTATGTATTTAAAGACTCTTGTACAGGTACTACTACTAACCTGTATGTATTTAAAGACTCTTGTACAGGTACTACTACTAACCTGGATGTATTTAAAGACTCTTGTACAGGTACTACTACTAACCTGTATGTATTTAAAGGCTCTTGTACAGGTACTACTACTAACCTGTATGTATTTAAAGGCTCTTGTACATGTACTACTACTAACCTGTATGTATTTAAAGGCTATTGTACAGGTACTACTACTAACCTGTATGTATTTAAAGGCTCTTGTACAGGTACTACTACTAACCTGTATGTATTTAAAGGCTCTTGTACATGTACTACTACTAACCTGTATGTATTTAAAGGCTCTTGTACAGGTACTACTACTAACCTGTATGTATTTAAAGGCTCTTGTACAGGTACTACTACTAACCTGGATGTATTTAAAGACTCTTGTACATGTACTACTACTAACCTGTATGTATTTAAAGGCTCTTGTACATGTACTACTACTAACCTGTATGTATTTAAAGACTCTTGTACAGGTACTACTACTAACCTGTATGTATTTAAAGGCTCTTGTACAGGTACTACTACTAACCTGTATGTATTTAAAGGCTCTTGTACATGTACTACTACTAACCTGTATGTATTTAAAGGCTCTTGTACATGTACTACTACTAACCTGTATGTATTTAAAGGCTCTTGTACATGTACTACTACTAACCTGTATGTATTTAAAGGCTCTTGTACATGTACTACTACTAACCTGTATGTATTTAAAGGCTCTTGTACAAGTACTACTACTAACCTGTATGTATTTAAAGGCTCTTGTACACATGTACTACTACTAACCTGTATGTATTTAAAGGCTCTTGTACATGTACTACTACTAACCTGTATGTATTTAAAGGCTATTGTACAGGTACTACTACTAACCTGTATGTATTTAAAGGCTCTTGTACAGGTACTACTACTAACCTGTATGTATTTAAAGGCTCTTGTACATGTACTACTACTAACCTGTATGTATTTAAAGGCTCTTGTACAGGTACTACTACTAACCTGTATGTATTTAAAGGCTCTTGTACAGGTACTACTACTAACCTGGATGTATTTAAAGACTCTTGTACAGGTACTACTACTAACCTGTATGTATTTAAAGGCTATTGTACAGGTACTACTACTAACCTGTATGTATTTAAAGGCTCTTGTACATGTACTACTACTAACCTGTATGTATTTAAAGGCTCTTGTACATGTACTACTACTAACCTGTATGTATTTAAAGACTCTTGTACAGGTACTACTACTAACCTGTATGTATTTAAAGGCTCTTGTACAGGTACTACTACTAACCTGTATGTATTTAAAGGCTCTTGTACATGTACTACTACTAACCTGTATGTATTTAAAGGCTCTTGTACATGTACTACTACTAACCTGTATGTATTTAAAGGCTCTTGTACAAGTACTACTACTAACCTGTATGTATTTAAAGGCTCTTGTACACATGTACTACTACTAACCTGTATGTATTTAAAGGCTCTTGTACATGTACTACTACTAACCTGTATGTATTTAAAGGCTCTTGTACATGTACTACTACTAACCTGTATGTATTTAAAGGCTATTGTACAGGTACTACTACTAACCTGTATGTATTTAAAGGCTCTTGTACATGTACTACTACTAACCTGTATGTATTTAAAGGCTCTTGTACAGGTACTACTACTAACCTGTATGTATTTAAAGGCTCTTGTACAGGTACTACTACTAACCTGTATGTATTTAAAGGCTCTTGTACAGGTACTACTACTAACCTGTATGTATTTAAAGGCTCTTGTACATGTACTACTACTAACCTGGATGTATTTAAAGGCTCTTGTACATGTACTACTACTAACCTGTATGTATTTAAAGACTCTTGTACAGGTACTACTACTAACCTGTATGTATTTAAAGGCTCTTGTACAGGTACTACTACTAACCTGTATGTATTTAAATGCTCTTGTACAGGTACTACTACTAACCTGTATGTATTTAAAGGCTCTTGTACACATGTACTACTACTAACCTGTATGTATTTAAAGGCTCTTGTACATGTACTACTACTAACCTGTATGTATTTAAAGGCTCTTGTACAGGTACTACTACTAACCTGGATGTATTTAAAGGCTCTTGTACAGGTACTACTACTAACCTGTATGTATTTAAAGGCTCTTGTACAGGTACTACTACTAACCTGTATGTATTTAAAGGCTCTTGTACAGGTACTACTACTAACCTGTATGTATTTAAAGGCTCTTGTACACGTACTACTACTAACCTGGATGTATTTAAAGGCTCTTGTACATGTACTACTACTAACCTGTATGTATTTAAAGACTCTTGTACAGGTACTACTACTAACCTGTATGTATTTAAAGGCTCTTGTACAGGTACTACTACTAACCTGTATGTATTTAAATGCTCTTGTACAGGTACTACTACTAACCTGTATGTATTTAAAGGCTCTTGTACATGTACTACTACTAACCTGTATGTATTTAAAGGCTCTTGTACAGGTACTACTACTAACCTGGATGTATTTAAAGACTCTTGTACAGGTACTACTACTAACCTGTATGTATTTAAAGGCTCTTGTACATGTACTACTACTAACCTGTATGTATTTAAAGGCTCTTGTACAGGTACTACTACTAACCTGTATGTATTTAAAGGCTCTTGTACAGGTACTACTACTAACCTGTATGTATTTAAAGGCTCTTGTACAGGTACTACTACTAACCTGGATGTATTTAAAGGCTCTTGTACATGTACTACTACTAACCTGTATGTATTTAAAGACTCTTGTACATGTACTACTACTAACCTGGATGTATTTAAAGACTCTTGTACAGGTACTACTACTAACCTGTATGTATTTAAAGGCTCTTGTACAGGTACTACTACTAACCTGTATGTATTTAAAGGCTCTTGTACAGGTACTACTACTAACCTGTATGTATTTAAAGGCTCTTGTACAGGTACTACTACTAACCTGTATGTATTTAAAGGCTCTTGTACACATGTACTACTACTAACCTGTATGTATTTAAAGGCTCTTGTACATGTACTACTACTAACCTGGATGTATTTAAAGGCTCTTGTACAGGTACTACTACTAACCTGGATGTATTTAAAGGCTCTTGTACAGGTACTACTACTAACATGTATGTATTTAAAGGCTCTTGTACATGTACTACTACTAACCTGTATGTATTTAAAGACTCTTGTACAGGTACTACTACTAACATGTATGTATTTAAAGGCTCTTGTACAGGTACTACTACTAACATGTATGTATTTAAAGACTCTTGTACAGGTACTACTACTAACCTGTATGTATTTAAAGGCTCTTGTACAGGTACTACTACTAACCTGTATGTATTTAAAGGCTATTGTACAGGTACTACTACTAACCTGTATGTATTTAAAGGCTCTTGTACATGTACTACTACTAACCTGTATGTATTTAAAGGCTCTTGTACACATGTACTACTACTAACCTGGATGTATTTAAATGCTCTTGTACATGTACTACTACTAACCTGTATGTATTTAAAGGCTCTTGTACAGGTACTACTACTAACCTGTATGTATTTAAAGACTCTTGTACAGGTACTACTACTAACCTGTATGTATTTAAAGGCTCTTGTACACGTACTACTACTAACCTGTATGTATTTAAAGACTCTTGTACAGGTACTACTACTAACCTGTATGTATTTAAAGGCTCTTGTACAGGTACTACTACTAACCTGGATGTATTTAAAGGCTCTTGTACAGGTACTACTACTAACCTGTATGTATTTAAATGCTCTTGTACAGGTACTACTACTAACCTGTATGTATTTAAAGGCTCTTGTACAGGTACTACTACTAACCTGTATGTATTTAAAGGCTCTTGTACACATGTACTACTACTAACCTGGATGTATTTAAAGGCTCTTGTACAGGTACTACTACTAACCTGTATGTATTTAAAGGCTCTTGTACAGGTACTACTACTAACCTGTATGTATTTAAAGGCTCTTGTACAGGTACTACTACTAACCTGTATGTATTTAAAGGCTCTTGTACAGGTACTACTACTAACCTGGATGTATTTAAAGGCTCTTGTACAGGTACTACTACTAACCTGGATGTATTTAAAGGCTCTTGTACATGTACTACTACTAACCTGTATGTATTTAAAGGCTCTTGTACATGTACTACTACTAACCTGTATGTATTTAAAGGCTCTTGTACATGTATGTACGTACTAACCTGGATGTATTTAAAGGCTCTTGTACAGGTACTACTACTAACCTGTATGTATTTAAAGGCTCTTGTACATGTACTACTACTAACCTGTATGTATTTAAAGGCTCTTGTACACATGTACTACTACTAACCTGTATGTATTTAAAGGCTCTTGTACAGGTACTACTACTAACCTGTATGTATTTAAAGGCTCTTGTACATGTATGTACGTACTAACCTGGATGTATTTAAAGGCTCTTGTACATGTACTACTACTAACCTGGATGTATTTAAAGGCTCTCTTTGCAGACGGCTTGGAGTAGTCGAACAGCTTGAGGGTGTAGTCCCGCGACCCGGAGGCCAGGATCTGTTCCGTGGGGTGGAAGGCCAGGCAGGTGACCTCGTCCACATGGTCGTACAGCGTGCGGATCACAGGGTGGTTCTCCATGTTCTGCTGCGCCGTCTCGTTCATCATCACCTGGAATCATTCAAAAAAAGGGCCATTTCACCCAATAATCACACAATCACCCTGAACTCTTCCTTCGTCAGTTATTTGTGCAGGTGATTTTCCAAGGTGAGGTTATTATTAGATTAGATTCAAAATATAATATAATATACCTCGATGGGCATGGCGCTCTTGGCCAGCATGCGCTCCGTGTCCAGGATCTTGATGGAGGCGTCGGCGGAGCCCGTGGCAATGAGCTGGCCGTCGCGGCTGTAGGTGGCCACGCGGCAGGGCCCCTTGTGGGACGTGACGTAGCACGTCTCGTACTCCGACGCCTCCGGGGACAATGCCTGGACGTCCGCGTCGAACTCCAGGTCGATGCCCACGCCGGGCGCCACCGTGTCCGAGCGGCCGATGGCGTACAGGACGGCGCTGTCATCGCTCTCCAGCCCTGCAAAGGGAGTCGAGATGTCAGCTGTTCATGAGTGTCGGGTCAAGTGTTCCTTTATTAATCCCCATGGGGACGTTTATTGGTAAAGAGATTTGCACTACAATTCATACCTCATGTACCTCATCCCATTTCTGCATTGTACTGTATTGTATTGTAACTCAGTTACAACTTTTTTTCTACTCTGTATTGTATATCGTATATATGTATATTGAACACTTTTTGTTTACGTACTTTTGACTTTCTATTTTATACTTCATCTATTTTTATCTAGCACACTCTCAGGAGCATAACGGAAAAAAGCATTTCATATAAAAGTATTCCGTATTTTGAAAAATCTACAAAAACATAAAAAATTTAATAAAATAAAAAGTATTCTGTATTTTTGTATGACAACTAATAAAGAAACTTGAACTTGAAGTTCAGGTGTCATAGCAGCATGGTGTGTGGGGGGGGGGTGTACAGGTAAGAGAGGTAGTAATAATAATAGAACATAGAAGAAGGTGCAAGTAGTAATGATAATAGTAAATGGTGCATTTGCATATCTCTTTTATCCAAAGCGCTTTACAATTTCACCCATTCACTCACCCATTCACACACCCAACAGCGGCAAGGTGCCGACCTGCTCATCGGGAGCAGTTAGGGGTTAATAAGTGTCTTGCTCAAGGACACTTCGACACGCTGCCCGGGAGGAGCGGGAATCGAACCGGGAACCTTCAGACTACCAGACGACCACTCTACCCAGGGGTGTACGTTAACTTTTTTTGCACATAGCACTGGTGCTACAGAGGTTGATAGTTTTGTAGCACAGGCCAAAATCTTGTAGCACAAGTATAAAACGTGTTATATTTGTAACAGTCACAAATGTGCCTATTGTATTTGTGTTATTTAGTTGCAGTGCCATGTTTGGCTGTCATTTTCATGCTGACATGTTGACGTCACACAGCCAGACACGTTACGTGTAAGGAATTATGGGATTTGGTGTTGGGTGTATGGACTCTACTAGGGGTGGGAATCACAAGTTTCATCACGATACGATATCGATTCTTTGGACAACGATACGATATTTGCCGATATCTGCCATGATACGATACGATGCAGGTGCCTGCAATCGATGAGACTATATCATAAGCCGATTTAACACAATCAGTAACATTTAGATCAACTCAAAAAAGGTAACGAAAATATAATTTGAAAAAAATTTATTGAGCGCTTCCAGACATTTAAATGAAAAACAATCTATTGTTTTTAATACAAATAGACCTCCTGTTCACTATAAAGTGCCACGTTTTGATATATTGAGCTTTAAACTTTAAGTACCGTAAAAGAATTTGGAACTCACAACACGCAACCTAAAACCCCTTCCTCTCCCAAACCGTTCCTGCAATTGTTTTATGTTGCATGATGATCATGAATACATTTATTATGTATTGTATTTTTTATCTTTAAATATCAACATTATCGGTCCACCCTCAGTACATTTACTATCAATAGAACATACTCGTCTGACTTCATCTGATCTTTCCAAACGCACACATACAGAAGGGAGAATGCCCCCCCCCCTCCTTCCCAGTCCCCACTCTGCTGTTCTCTCTGGCTCTGAACAGGGTTTTAGCTTGTTGTTAGCTTACACGCTAACGTAACGTTAATTTCGGACTTTAACATGACGTGGTCATAAAGGAATGGCGAGGATTGCAAAGCATGTTAGATGCATTTGACCCGTTGCGGAATAAAACAGCAGGGATTTGTTTTGGGTCGCGAAATAGGCACACTAGCCTTGCTATGTTGCAATGTGCTTGTTCCAGACGCTACTGCGCTGTGCTGTAGAGTGGATACGAGTCGACTCCACAGGATTTTCAAAATAAGAGTATCGTTATTATGAACCGAACTTTGTTAGCTGCCGGAGCCATAGATATTATGGCTGGAGCTGCGCTTCTGCGGAGATGAGACCCGCCACAGGATTTTCAAAATAAGAGTATCGATATGAACCGAACGCTGTTAGCTGCCGGAGACATAGATATTATGGCTGGAGCTGCGCTTCTGCGGAGATGAGACCCGCCACAGGATTTTCAAAATAAGAGTATCGATATGAACCGAACGCTGTTAGCTGCCGGAGCCATAGATATTATGGCTGGAGCTGCGCTTCTGCGGAGATGAGACCCGCCACAGGATTTTCAAAATAAGTATCGATATGAACCGAACGTTGTTAGCTGCCGGAGCCATAGATATTATGGCTGGAGCTGCGCTTCTGTGGAGATGAGACTTGCCACAGGATTTTCAAAATAAGAGTATCGATATGAACCAAATGCCTATCGCACGGGTGCTACTGAAGTAAATCCATTCATCGCACAGACCAGGGTTCGAAATTAACGGGGGCTTGGGGCATAATGCCCTTGAAAATGGACAAAATGCCCTCGAAAATCAGTTAAGGGGGGCACAAAATGCCCCCGACAGTTTACTAATTATATATTTATCCGGTAATGGCGCGTCTGTGTATCGTACAGTTCAGATGACGCGCAAATAAAAAAAAATCATTTGGCGGATGTGAGCACTGGCTGCTGCAGCAGCAGCAGCACTACAGCTGAGCCAGGTGCTAGTCAGTTTGTGTACAAATGGCAAGCACAATCTAAATCAATCTTCATTACGACTTTAAAAACATAGCCATTAACATTACATAGGCATACACACATCTTGCCATAGCGTTAGCAGTTTGTACAACACAACGCACGTTTTAACTATAGAATCAGCCCGCGAGGTAATACAGTCAACGAAATGTTACCGTAGCTACTAGCTAGCAGAGGAGGAAATGGGAGTCTGAGAGGCGGGGTGTTTAAAGACAATGATAGGCGTTTATTCAACATCCAAGAAGGCTAACCTACAACTGTGTTTTACTAACTCCAACCGGGACTATTGCCGCTTTCCCACTGCATGTGTTACAAAGGATCAGATTAAACCGAATATATATATTTATTGATTGATATATATTGCATAGTATTTGTATATTGTTTGATATCCCTTGTATATTCCTTGTACATATACACGGAATATCCCTTTAGCCTACTACAGACCATAATATTTCATTCTCCTATTGGACAGCGGTCCACAGGCGCCAGAGCCATGCCTCCGGAGTCAGGTTCAAAGTCACCGTCAAGACATGTCTGTGCATGCCCGGCCTTGCCCAGGGATACGAGACAGAAATGTCGTTGGCACTAGTTTGTTCACCGTGCATATAAATATGGCGCAGGTGAATACAGAAGCGCTTAGTCTAAGAGTTACCCAATAAGTTGAAGCCTCACCCACGATACTCCGTGCGGTGAAGTATGGCCTGTTTGGCCCCAGAATAGAGCATTGAGACCGCGTGCGAATTAATAACTGAATTGTCAGAGTTTGGCGCTATACCGTCGAGTGCGACATATTTCTATTAAGTCAGTAATAGTCTATTTGTGTATAGTGTATCGTGCGGCTAAAGTTCTACAGTGACCAGCATCACCAACGCTTCCTCGTACCAGCTAGAGTTCTTATCCAGGCTGGGCTGCTTTCATGGCGCTTTCACCCGAGGAGACCTAGACGAGAACCGTGTGGACATGTACACTGGATTAATCTACCCGACGACTACATAGCCCTTTGCGGCTGGATTATATTTGTTTTGGTCCTGTGATTTATGGAGCGGAGAATCGCCGACGCCTGCACGTGTTGGATTTACCCTGTGAGGAGCCAAGTCGAGTCCGCGCCTCAGAGAGCCTGAGGCCGGCTAGCTTTCTTCACTGTGGAGCTACAGTCTACGGAGAACAGCTGTATTCGTCTGTGGATCAAGAGGCTATTGCACCGTCTCCTGTACTTGGAGTCTCCTTAGTCATCGTTGACCAGACTCTCTACTACCGACAGATCCTCTACCCCTGCTGGCTTACAACCAGGGGGACCCTTCCAGTATCTCCCGCTATATATTACTAGTGTACCATAGATATAATTCCCTAAGATTCAGGTTGTATAATTACCTCCTGCGTAACCAGAGAATGGACATTCATTGTTGATTTGCCTACGCACATTCCTTTGCCTTACAAGTGCATTCAAAGTATAATAGAGAAGTATTATGTACCTTTTGCTGCAATAAATACTTAAAGACAACTTTGTGTAGAACCGGTTCATTGTGGGAAGTGTTCATTGTATTTATATATCATGTACTGTATGGCCAGTAATTAAAGTACATAAAGCGGTAGTGGTTTAATGATACCATACTTATCAATACAGTCAGGGAATTGTACCCCTCAGTTACAATTGGTCCTTCGAGCCGGAGGGTAACTAGTGTAATATTAATATAGTGGTATTAATATTGACATGGCCTATGATGAACACTCCACAAAACGGTTCTCCTAAAGTAGATCGCCCGCAGCGTAGACGGCAGACACCTCAGTACTTAGAGGATTACGTTGCCAATATACTACCTAGCCTTCTACAGACGGTAAACGCGGAAAAAGTAGATAGTAAAATTATGTCCGACCCTATCGCCCAGGCTACCCCGCCAATAGAGGCCCTAGTGGGTTCTAACGTAACTGACCAAGCTCACGGTAGGGACCAGGAGGGACCTGACACGACTTTACCCCCCGCCAAGACCGAAGAAGTAGTCCCCGGAGAGCTCCAGGATAAAGACAGCCCTCCAGGGATGGAACTCTACCCGCTACAAGAAGAGGAGAGCACCCCGGAGATGGATCTCCAGGACTCGCCACAGGAGAACAGATCTCCAACGAGTACGGCCAGGAGCGGATCACCTCAACCAGCGTCTTCCCCCAGCGAGGCGGACAAGATGCTGGCACAGGCATTCCTCGCCAGCCTAGCAGCCTCAACAGAGCGCGATCGACTCCAAGCACAGACGCTTAGTGAGCGTGAACATTCTTCCATGGAAAGAGAACGCCTTCAGGCGCAGCAACAGAGCGAAGAAGATCGTATACGTCTAGAGATTAGACGCCTTCAGACGGAAGAGAATATGGCAAGGGACCGGGCCGAAGCCCAGCGCGCCGCTGCCCAAAGAGAAGCAGAGCGCGACCTCGCTCTCACCAAGCGCGAAGCCGAGCGCGACCGATTACAAGCGCAGATAATGGAGCAGCTGATCACCAGGGCAACACCCCCTCCCTCCGCACGGGGTTCCAGGGCCTCGTCAAGACAAGGGTCAAGGGCACCCTCCCCTACCCGATCAAGCGACCCTGAGCCCGACCACCAGAGAGAGCCTATACCCCCCTCCGAACTCCTTCCCCGACCGGTCCACGCGAGACCCAGCTACAAGGAAGAAACGGTCTACACCGCGGAGAGGCTAAATAGACGACTACAGGATCTAGAGGACCTGCCAGAGGAAGAAGAAGAGGGAGAGGAGGAGAGTCAAGCCCGACAGCAGCACAGTACTCCACAGGACCAGGAGGTCCAGTACAGCCCAGGCTCTACCCCCGCGGCTCTGCGCTACAGACCCCCGACTCAATTCACGGGTGAGCTTGACGCACGACCAGCCCCGAGGAATAGCACCTGGATACGCGGGCCATGGTACCCAGCAGGTACCAGCCCACCAAGAGGCGTAAGAGGAGACTCGCCTAGGAGGCCTCTCTTCCAACGCTCACCGATGTGCCAGCCATCCATGGCATCATACATTGGCACACCGACGTTTCCGGACTTCACCCACGAGAACAGAGCACAGTACACGGAGCTACGAATGTGCTTAGAGACAATGATGTCCGATGTAGCTGATGAACCGTACAAGTATGCTATCCTACTGAAGCACCTCAAGGTGCCCCGAGCGCACAATATAGCGCTGGCCTATGCCACCTCTACTACCCCATACACAGCGGCTCTAGCAGCACTCGACCAAAGATATGGACGCATATGGGACTACGTAATACAAGAGATAAGGCATATTGACCGCCTACCCCCAGCCACAGACAATCGCTCACTAGATGACCTGTCTATCAAGGTACAATCCCTGGTAGGGATGCTGGGGGCGCAAAGAGAAAAGGGTATGCACGAACTGTACGCGAACTCTAATGTCGAGAGGATTTTAGAGAAGCTTCCGCCCGCCCGACAAGAGCGCTTCAGGCGGCAAAAAGACCACCGTGATCCTAACGGTCCCGAGCCATCCCTCCTAGACCTAGCCGACTTCCTGACGAGAGAAGTCAACAGCCTACGGTTGGATACGTTCATGCGGAGCACCCCAAGCTCCAGAGAGGGACCTAGGAGAGCAAACGATGGCCGAAGATTGGTGACCGTCATGCACCAATCAGAATCAGTACCGAGCAGCAAGAACCACAGTACCCCCTCGATGAAAGAGAAGTGGAAGATGGTGTGCCCGTACTGCGAAAAGGAACACTGGTTGTCACAATGTGACACGTTCAAGAAGATGACCGCCGACGAGGTGAGTCAATGGATAAAGTCCAACCGACGCTGTTACCGATGTGCGCGCAGTCACATGGCAGCCGATTGCCGCTTAAAGAAGAGGTGTAATCGGTGTGACGGAGCCCACCTAGATGTCCTACACGACAGTAACAGAAGAAAGCCTGCACCCTCAAGCAGCACAAAGGCAAGTGTTATGTACATTGACCCCGCCAGCAGCGGGGGCGCCCGGGTGCTCTTAAAGGTGGTCCGCGTAACACTGAGTTACCAAGATAAGGTCATTGACACTTACGCCGTCCTTGACGACGGGTCAGAGAAGACCCTTCTCCTCGCGTCCGCTGCGGCCCAGCTGGGGCTGCGGGGGAGCGAAAACCAGATGACGATTCGGACAATAAGAAGAGATCTAAAGACGATAAAGGGCGAGAATGTCTCCTTCACTATCGCAGCAAGCGGGCAGCCAGAGAGACGGTATAGGATTACTAATGCTTTCACCAGCCAAGAAATAGGCCTGTCGCAGTACACCTACCCCATCGCCAAGCTGATGGATAAATATGTGCACCTGCGTCAACTACCTATACCGCTCATAGACGGTGCCACCCCGACCCTGCTGATAGGCTCCGACCATGCAGACCTCATCGTCCCGATAGACCGGGTCCACACAGGGCCCAGAGGCTGTCCTGCAGCAGTCGAGACCCGCCTAGGATGGACATTACAAGGCCCCCTCGCTAAGTCTCTTAACCGAACAGCAGCCACTAACTGCCTCCACTCCAGAGTGACAGAAGAAGACACCACCCTCCTACAGCATGTCGAGAGGCTATGGACACTAGAGACAATGCCCTTTAAGAACGAAAAGAAAGACATTCGTTCCAAGGAAGACATTTACGCTATAGCCCTCCTAGAGCAGGGGACAAAGAGAGTCAAAGTCAACGGAGTGATGAGATACGCAACTCCACTCCTGAGGCGAGAGGGTATGCCTACCTTCCACGCCCCAAAAGAAGCGACGGAGCGGTATCTATTGAACACAGAGCGGCGCCTAGCCAGAGACCCCGCTCAAGAGACTGTGTACCGCGCTGAGATTAACAAGCTAATCACAGCGGGACACATAAAGAAAATTGACATTAAAGAGGCCGATCAGACGACCGAATCATGGTACGTGCCGCACCACAAAGTCCACCACAACGGCAAGGATCGTATTGTGTTCAACTGCAGCTACCAGATCGGATCACAAAATCTGAATAAAGAGCTCTTGCCCGGCCCAACACTCGGCCCCTCTCTACTAGGCGTGTTACTACGTTTCTGCCAAGACAAGGTGGCCATCAGCGGCGACATCAAAGGGATGTTCCTGCAGGTGAGACTAGTGGAGGAGGACAAGCCCCTGCTGCGGTTCCTATGGAGAGAGAGGATCGGGGATGAGCAACCAGCCATCTATCAATGGGAAGTCCTCCCTTTCGGAACCACATGCAGCCCATGCTGTGCTACGTTTGCACTGCAAAAACACGTCGCAGAGGACCCAGCAGCTGATGAAGAGGTCCGACAAAGTGTAGGAAATAGTTTCTACGTGGACAACTGTCTGCAAAGCGTCTCGACGCCAGAAGAAGCCGAGGCCCTTCTACTCAAGCTCCGCGCCTCCCTGATCAAAGGCGGCTTTGATCTCAGGCAGTGGGCCAGCAGCGACCCGCAAGTATTGCGCAGCCTCTCCCCCGAGGACAAGGCAGCAAGCAGCGAGACCTGGATGGCGACCATCCCAGGAGAAGCCCAAGAAATGACATTAGGACTAGTCTGGCGCTTCAAAACAGACTCGCTCCATTATAAACACACACCCCTGACCAAGGAGCAGGGAAGGTCGACTGCACTACCGACCACCAGACGGAGTGTATACAGAACACTCGCCAGACAATATGACCCGTTGGGATGTATTCTACCTTACACCACCAGGGCAAAGATGATTGTAAGAGTGTTATGGGACAAGGACCAGGGCTGGGACGACCCCATACCCGAACACCTTGCATCCACATGGAGAGAGTGGGAGACGGAACTCAGCTCACTCCCAGGTGTCAACATACGCCGCAGCTACTTCCCACCCACAGTGAGGCCGGAGACGTGCCAGATGGACCTGCACGTCTTCAGCGACGCCTCCGAAGTAGCCTACGGTTCGGTGGCCTACTTGCGTGCCCGAGAGGAGGGAGGAGAAATACATACTGCTTTCATCCTGGCTCGCTCAAGAATAGCCCCACGAAAGCAACAATCTATCCCGCGTCTAGAGCTCTGCGCAGCCCTAGCAGGAGCGCAACTCGCCACGTTAATCCAACGTGAACTCACCATTCCGGTGCAAAGAACAATCTTGTGGTCAGACTCCACGACAGTACTCACATGGATCCGGTCTGATTCGTGCAGATACAAGGTCTTCGTGGGAGTCAGAGTCACAGAGATTCAAGATTTAACAGAAGTAGCAAGCTGGAGGTATGTGGACACAAAACACAACCCAGCTGACGTCATCACCCGGGGAATGTCCCTGGATGACCTCACCCGTCACAACCTATACAGTGACGGGCCAGAGTTCCTCAAGCTCCCGGAAGGAGAGTGGCCTACACCCACCCCACGGGAAGCGAGTAAAGAGGAGGCCGAAAACAAGAAATCTATGTTCTGTGGATTGAACACACTCGTCTCCACAGACCCCGACATAGACGATTGCCTCACCCTAGAGAGTGCGCAGCTAAAGACATTCCTGTGGCACCACCCAGAGGTTCAGCTCACTACTGACATTACAGCAGCTGACTACGAAGAAGCAGAACTTCTTCTACTACAACGAGCCCAGAGAGACTCGTTCCCCGATGAGCTAGACTGTCTACAGGGAGCAAAGCCCGTCCCATCAGACAGCAGACTGCTCCACCTAGCCCCCGAGAGAGACGCCCATGGTCTCATCAGAGTGGGTGGTCGTCTGCGGAGAGCTCCAGACTTACCGGATGACGTCAAGTACCCGATAGTCTTAAACAGCCGACACAAGGTCACAGAGCTGATCATAAAGAAATACAACGAGGATGTGCATCACGCCGGGGCAGAGAGAGTCTTCGCGGAGATCAGACGTCGTTATTGGATACTGCAAGGGAGAGAAGCAGTGCGGCGCTTCCAGCGAACCTGTCTAGACTGTCGTAAGTGGCGAGCGCAGCCCAGTATACCCCGGATGGCTGACCTACCTCCCTGTCGCCTCCGACTCGGCGACAAGCCTTTTCACTCCACCGGTATGGACTGTTTCGGCCCGCTGTATATAAAGAAAGGAAGAGGAACCGAGAAGCGGTGGGGTATTGTATTCAAATGCATGACCACCCGAGCGATGCATATAGAACTCCTTCCAACCATGAGCACAGACTCATTCCTTATGGCCTTCCGAAGATTCACATCGCGGAAAGGCAAACCGTCTATATTATTGTCTGATCACGGGACAAACTTCAAAGGCGGAGAAAGAGAGCTGAGAGAGAGCTTCCAAGCTATGGGCCCAGAACTTAAGACCCACCTCGCTCCATCCCAGATTGACTTCCAGTTTAATCCCCCGAACGCACCTCACTTCGGTGGAACTTGGGAACGAGAAGTACGTTCAATAAAGACAGCCCTGTACGCCGTGCTTGGGGCCCAGACCGTGGCGGAAGAAGTCCTAATGACAGTCCTCACGGAGATCGAGGGAGTATTGAACTCAAAGCCCCTCGGTTACGTCTCAAGTGATGTAGCAGATGTCGACCCAGTCACCCCCAACACACTCTTGATGGGGCGGCTGGACCCCGCGCTACCACAGACAATGTACAGGCCTGAAGAAGCGAACGGCCGAAGAATGTGGAGGTACAGTCAAGTATTGGCTGACAAGTTTTGGAACAGCTTCCTACTCCACTATCTACCGTCTCTACAGACCCGCCAGAAATGGGTGAAAGAGAGAGACAATTTGACAGAAGGAACAGTCGTCATGATTATCGACCAGTCACTACCCCGAGCTATGTGGCCGGCTGGCCGCGTAAGCAAAGTGATCACCGGTGCCGACGGAAAGGTCCGAGCAGCCGAAGTGCTCGTCCAAGGACGGATCTACACCCGACCCGTGGCGAGGCTAATAAAACTGCCAAGGCTCCCCGATACTATCGATGACGACCATGACCCCATGACTTTGTGAACTGACCGACCCCTCACAACAGACATTGAGTAGTGGACAGTGCGGTTAATCTGTCTCTGCTTAGCTAATTAGGTGGGACTAATTAGGGGGCGGCTGTTACAAAGGATCAGATTAAACCGAATATATATATTTATTGATTGATATATATTGCATAGTATTTGTATATCGTTTGATATCCCTTGTATATTCCTTGTACATATACACGGAATATCCCTTTAGCCTACTACAGACCATAATATTTCATTCTCCTATTGGACAGCGGTCCACAGGCGCCAGAGCCATGCCTCCGGAGTCAGGTTCAAAGTCACCGTCAAGACATGTCTGTGCATGCCCGGCCTTGCCCAGGGATACGAGACAGAAATGTCATTGGCACTAGTTTGTTCACCGTGCATATAAATATGGCGCAGGTGAATACAGAAGCGCTTAGTCTAAGAGTTACCCAATAAGTTGAAGCCTCACCCACGATACTCCGTGCGTGAAGTATGGCCTGTTTGGCCCCAGAATAGAGCATTGAGACCGCGTGCGAATTAATAACTGAATTGTCAGAGTTTGGCGCTATACCGTCGAGTGCGACATATTTCTATTAAGTCAGTAATAGTCTATTTGTGTATAGTGTATCGTGCGGCTAAAGTTCTACAGTGACCAGCATCACCAACGCTTCCTCGTACCAGCTAGAGTTCTTATCCAGGCTGGGCTGCTTTCATGGCGCTTTCACCCGAGGAGACCTAGACGAGAACCGTGTGGACATGTACACTGGATTAATCTACCCGACGACTACATAGCCCTTTGCGGCTGGATTATATTTGTTTTGGTCCTGTGATTTATGGAGCGGAGAATCGCCGACGCCTGCACGTGTTGGATTTACCCTGTGAGGAGCCAAGTCGAGTCCGCGCCTCAGAGAGCCTGAGGCCGGCTAGCTTTCTTCACTGTGGAGCTACAGTCTACGGAGAACAGCTGTATTCGTCTGTGGATCAAGAGGCTATTGCACCGTCTCCTGTACTTGGAGTCTCCTTAGTCATCGTTGACCAGACTCTCTACTACCGACAGATCCTCTACCCCTGCTGGCTTACAACCAGGGGGACCCTTCCAGTATCTCCCGCTATATATTACTAGTGTACCATAGATATAATTCCCTAAGATTCAGGTTGTATAATTACCTCCTGCGTAACCAGAGAATGGACATTCATTGTTGATTTGCCTACGCACATTCCTTTGCCTTACAAGTGCATTCAAAGTATAATAGAGAAGTATTATGTACCTTTTGCTGCAATAAATACTTAAAGACAACTTTGTGTAGAACCGGTTCATTGTGGGAAGTGTTCATTGTATTTATATATCATGTACTGTATGGCCAGTAATTAAAGTACATAAAGCGGTAGTGGTTTAATGATACCATACTTATCAATACAGTCAGGGAATTGTACCCCTCAGTTACAGCATGCCATCACCTCCTAACGTTACCGGAGCTACCGGAGCTGATAATAACATTGCCTGAGCTGAAGGTGCGTGACACTAAAATGTCCGTGGGGACCCGGCGCCAACCCATAGATAGTTCCAACTCACCGAATTACGTAATCCACCACAGTTGCACTCAATATTTAAATAATGTTAGTCTAAATAAATGTAGACAGATACATAATAATTTCAAGCAGAACACGAATCTTTCCATTAAGAACTGACAATCAGGGAATTTAAACATGGTTGACATTGTTTTTTTGTGTTTATATTAAAGAAAGGAAAGTCTAGTGCTGGCTGAGCATATTGTTTGTTTGCACTAAGTTAATACTACAAATGTAGCCTATATTTTTCAGTCAGTTCGGTCTTTGTGTGCCAAACATTATTTAAGGCTGTAAACACTAACACTGTAAACTTTTTTATTTATTTTTTAATAAATGAGAAGCATGTTTAGATGAGTGTTAATTTTTTTTTTATAAAAATGTACGTATATCGAACCGAACTGAAAACCGTGACCCCAAAACCGTGATACGAACCGAACCGTCCATTTTGTGAACCGTCCCACCCCTACAGTTTATCATAAAAATTCAGTGCCCCCGAAATACAAAAAAAAGCCCCTGAAAATCAATTAAGGGGGGCAAAAAAAGCCCTTGAAAAAAAATGTTAATTTCTAACCCTGGCACAGACCGATGTTGCTGTAGCACGTGCAACATATATCTCACACTGTACAGCCCTGACTCTACCTCCTGAGCAGGGGAGGAAATTAGGCCACTTTACTGGCCAAATGCTAGTATTTTTTACGTTTGGCTGGTAAAAAAAATCAGATACCCGCCAGTTGGCTGGTAAGCCAAAAAGTTAGTTTCCTCCCCTGCTGGCGAGTATACAAAAAAATAAAACATTCTGCAATCACTGCACTGGCAAACGGTGCGCGTCTTCTGAGTGTTCGCTTTAGTTGACAGTGCCACGAGAGCACTGCACAAGACCACCCGCGGACATATAATGTTTAATAAACGTTTGCGCAGTACTGCCCAACCCGCGGACATATAATAATAAAAGTCCCGCGGTACTAGGCTAGCCATCAGGAGCACTCGCAAACAGATAACGTTAAACACAGCAGAAGATGGAAAACAGACAGACTGACCAACGGGGAACTGCATCCAACCCTAGCACAACCCTCGAGTATAAGTTACTAAGGACACATTTAAATCACAGAGGTGTAATGTTAGTCTACTGGAACTGTATACAGTGGTTAGCTTCTAGTTAGCGTTTTAGCTATAGTGTGCTCAAAGCAGCCAGCTAGGTGTATCTGTTATGACTATAATGTTTCCAAAAAAGCACCGGACTACGACGTAAGGTTAGACATTTTATTTCATGCTCAAAAGCCCCTGGCTTGCACATCGCAGTCACGAAAGGGGCTAGCTCAACCAGTGCACTGTGCACAACAGCACACCAACCCAACTGACGTTACCACAACACTTGACGGTACTTCACAGCACTGTCGTAAGACCACCGTGCTGTCTTAAAGGCACAGTGTGCCTACCCAGATGCATACACAACATTGACGCGGCTTGACATACAAAGAAGTAATTATCACAATTAGCGATTTTTTTTGTCTGGTAAAAAAATCTGTTTGGCTGGTAAAAAAAATCAGATACTCGCCAGTTGGCTGGTAAGCCAAAAAGTTAGTTTCCTCCCCTGCTCCTGAGCCACTGTCGCCCACAATAACAGTAGTAGTGACCAGTAGTGACTCTGAGTGGCAGGATTCAGTAGTAATAGTGATGATAGTAGTATAGATTAGGGCTGGGCGATATGACCAAAAACGTTATCGCGATAAAATTATAAAATTATTTTCATATAATTCGATATCGATAATTATCGTCGATATAATGTCCGTCAAGTTTAATTAACTTCTTATGCTGCTGCGAATGTCAAGTCGAGTTGATGTCGTCATCAGTCCGCGCACGTTACACGTTAAGCAAGCGGAGTATCTCATGACAATAAATATGACACTAAAATACTCTCTTCCGCCACAATATATTGAAACAAACTGTATACCCCACACTACTATAAACGTGGCCTCAGAATTCAAAACACACACATACTCGGCACGTAAATATATAAAACGTCGCCGTGCAAGCTAATTAGCCTAGCAAGCCTGTAGTATCTAAGCGCTGTATTCCATGACAATGTGCTAAATATTACACTAAAATACTCTCTTCCGCCACAATATATTGAAACGACGTCCACTGTATATCCCCACTACTATAAACGTGGCCTCAGAATTCACGTCACACACATACTCGGCACGTAAATATATAAAACATCGGCGTGCAAGCTAATTAGCCTAGCAAGCCTTGTTGAGTGAGTCCTACCTCCTTCCGGGTATATTTCGCTCTCGGCCATCTCCTTCACTGATTGGTTGTTAGCTGTTGTGCGTAAACACGTCATCACGTAACGTTGGTTGTTGTTAGTGAGTGAGCTGAGCCGAGGCTGAACGGAGCCAAGCTTGGAAAATCGATATATCGAAACTTTGCGACCACGTTTCATGTTTATTTCGAGGAAATAATTTATCGCGATAGTTATCGTTATCGTTTTATCGCCCAGCCCTAGTATAGATAGTATACAGTGTTTATTATTAACACTTTCCGTGCCACGGGTCCGGTGCCGCGGAACCCCGTTGTGTGCCACCACCCACTTAATAATAATAATGGATTGGATTTATATAGCGCTCTTCATGACACCCCAGTGACCCCAGAGCGCTTACAGAGTCCATTATTCGTTCATACACAGTCATACCGGTGGTGGTAAGCTACAATTGCAGCCAGAGCTGCCCTGAGACAGACTCACGGAAGCGTGGCGAATAATAATCGCCTACGGCCCCTCCGACCACCACCAACATTCATTCACATGCATACACATTCATACGAGGCAAGTAGGTTAAGTGTCTTGCCCAAGGACACAACGGCAGTGGGATGGACATGTGCTTGAGTGGGATTCGAACCACCAACCCTTCGATCATTGGACGACCTGCTCTACCCCTGAGCCACGCCGCCCCACTTCAATGATAGAGCTCTCATATTTGCGAACGCATGGATTCTTAATAGGACTAGTTGTTAAAGATCCCTAAATATTCAGCACAACAATTGAATGAGGTTGGAGTGGGGTGGAATTTGGCAATGATCACGTGATGATCACCAGTACGACACATCTTCAGTTGTGTTCCCCGACCTCATTGGGTGTTTCGGCCATTTATCACAATACACCCTCTGCCGAGGTTGGCCCACCACAGGCTGATCAGGCCTGGGTGTGTGTCGCACGGTGGCACCACGTGTTCATTTAGCAGCCCATGATGCGTCTCTACGTTTCAGCCACAACCAGTGACTGCTCCGTTCTGCTGCAGTGGCAAGTTCTTTGATTGCCTTTCGTTGGGCCTGTCCTCTGATCCCTACTTCCTTCAGGAGCCTTGTGGTGGAACTGGCTACAAAGCCTCTGCAGCCCACCTCCACTGGCCACACCTTCACGTTCCAGCCCCGCCCCTCTGCTTCAGCTGCTAAGTTGGCATATCGCAGCCTCTTCCGTTCAAATGCCTCATCGATGGCTTCCTCCCATGGGACCGTCAGCTCAACGATGAAGACACGCCGGCAAGATTTGGACCAGAGGACCAGGTCTGGGCGCAGGTTGGTTGCTGCAATTTCAGATGGGAAGGTAAGCCTCTGGCTGAGGTCTACCCGCATTTCCCAATCCCGGGCTGCGTTCAGTGGGCCTGAGTTTGGAGGTGACGGCTTGGTCCGCCGTTTCTCCCCTTCCCGGATGAAGGTTGTTTTCCGTGGGAAGGTAGTTTGGGCATTTAGAGGCATGGCGTTGGTGGTTACTCTCTTGTTCTCAAGTTCGGCAGCCAAGCACTTCAGTACCTGGTTATGGCGCCAGGTGTATCTTCCTTGAGTTAGACTGGTCTTGCAACCCACTAAGATGTGTTTGAGGGTTGCTGGGGCTGCACACTGGAGACAGGCTGGGTCCTCTCCATACCAGAGATGTAGGTTGGTTGGTGAGGGCAGGACATCATATGTGGCTCTGATGATGAAGCTTAGCCTATTAGACTCCATGCTCCACAGTTCGTTCCACGTGATTTTCCTCCTCTCCACGCCCTCCCACTTCATCCACCGGCCTTGCTGGGCTTGAGAGACTGCCTTGGCACACCTGGCTGCTTCCTCCTGGTGGCGCACTTCCTCCACCACCATGTGCCGCCGTTCGGTTGGAGTAGCCTTTTGCCATGTGGGTGTAGTTGCTTCCAATCCAAGGCCCCCTCTGCCATGTTGGACATGCCCCACTATATCCCGGTGTCTGAGGGCGGTCTTTGCCACTGCAACTGCTGCAGATGGCTTCCATTTCCTCCCCGTTGCTAGGGTTGGAGCAGCACCTCTGACGAATGGATCCCGGGATTCTGTGAGTCATTTCCAGCCTTGATTTGGCACATTTGTACTCCTCCACCAGGCTTGAGATTGGTAGGGAGAGGGCTCCGTTGCCATACAGGCCTATGCTGCTAAGGCCTCTCGGCAGTCTATAAACTATATCTTAAAGGGGACCTGCATTGCTATTCCTAGCACTATTTGGGAAACTTTACACAATTCCTGTGAGTCTATTGAAGACATCTGTACGTTTTTTTTTCTTTTTAAATGCATTGTTTTATATTTCTAATCAAGTACTCAAAACCATCATTTTTCAGCCTCAGGATTTCAGGCTGTTATGGCCTGGCTCCGCCCATAAGCACTTTGAGTGACAGTCAGCCCACACAGTCTGTGACTGGTAGACAGAGAGAGATAGAGAGAGAGAGGGGGGGGGGGGGGGGTGGGAGAGAGAGAGAGAGAGAGAGAGAGAGAGAGAGAGAGAGAGAGAGAGAAAGAGAGAGAGCTATAGCTATAATATAAGATTTTAAGCACTCGCAAATCTCGCAGTCCCCCATTGACTTACAGCGGTGGCGTACTGGCGCCATCTCGCGGATTAAGCTCCGGCGCAGAATGAGTTAAGAGTCAGTCCTAACAGTGTTTATTATTAAGTCAGATAGTCCTAACAGTGTTTATTATTAAGAATCATAGTCCTAACAGTGTTTATTATTAAGAGTCAGATAGTCCTAACTGTTTATTATTAAGAGTCACAGTCCTAACAGTGTTTATTATTAAGAGTCAGATAGTACTAACAGTGTTTATTATTAAGAGTCAGACAGTCCTAACAGTGTGCATTATTAAGAGTCATAGTCCTAACAGTGTTTATTAAGAGTCAGATAGTCCTAACAGTGTTTATTATTAAGAGTCAGATAGTACTAACAGTGTTTATTATTAAGAGTCAGATAGTCCTAAAAGTGTTCATTATTAAGCGTCAGATAGTCCTAACAGTGTTTATTATTAAGAGTCAGATAGTCCTAACAGTGTTTATTATAAAGAGTCAGATAGTCCTAACAGTGTTTATTATTAAGAGTCAGATAGTCCTAACAGTTCAAGTTCACCAGCCGTTAGCTCTCCAGCAATTGGCAGCAGTCCGTGCCCACGGTTTGCGGAGGCTGATGGCTACTGGCAGGAAGGACACTATGACACGCCTCAAACCTGTGACGCTAGATGACCTGGATGTGTGGACGTGGCACCCCTGCCCCTCTCAGCGACAGTTACTCACACATCCAGTACCAACCGTCCGTTCGCACCATCCAAGCGGTCGCCTCTGTGGGCGGTCGCTCAGACACAGGCTTCATTTTGAGGCTTTGAACCAAACGGCTACATGAGCTCCGGAAGATAACCGGTTTGAGCCCCAGTCAAAGCACTCCGTCCTCTGGACCTGGTGGTGTTGTTGTTGTTGTCCAGCAGGGATCTCTCCGTCCTCTGAACTTTATAACCTGTTACGATGATAAAGACACCGTACAGCTGCGAGTGCCATCCTTCGGATGGGACGCTAAACCGAGGTCCTGACTGAATCTCGGTTGTTAAAGAACCAAGGACGCCTATCGCAAAGAGTAGGGGGTTCCCCTGACGTTCCTGGCCAAATTCCCAATCAGATCTCTGACATCAAGGCCACCTAATCATCCCTCCCCCTTAATTGGCTGATATCAATCCCGGTCTCCTGAGTTCATTTCAGCCATTGTGTTGTGTGATGTGTGCCTGGTGCCAGTGTATGGCAGCCAGCCATTGAGCCTGCATAGCCCAAGGTTGGGTGCTACCAGTGGTGGTGAAGGATTTCCACCCTACATTGTGGGGAGCGCTTTGAGTGTCTAGAAAAGTGCTATAATAAATGTAATGATCATTCATTAATTCACTCATCAAACAAGATGAGTAGATGACATCATCATAAACCCCCACACATACCGATCTTGGCAAGTTGCATCAGTTGCTCAGAAGGGGACACAACCGCCGGGGGCTTGACCTCGTTGATGAGGGTGTTGGCGATACTGGTGTATCCATCGTGGAGCAGCTGGCTGATTATGAGCTTGTAGAGGTGCTGCCGGTCCTTCAGGGTGGGTTTGGGCCGGTACATGGTGGCGTTGACTCGTAGTCAACGTGACTTATTAACACGTTGTTTAAGTGACAACTTGGCCTGGCTGAAA
This sequence comes from Notolepis coatsorum, assembly GCF_963971535.1. Classification (NCBI taxonomy): domain Eukaryota; kingdom Metazoa; phylum Chordata; class Actinopteri; order Aulopiformes; family Paralepididae; genus Notolepis; species Notolepis coatsorum. The sequence goes on along the minus strand of NC_140170.1, from coordinate 1,527,462 downwards.
CAAACGAGACAAAAGATGGCACCAATATAAGTAACGTTGATTGATTGAAAACTTTATTAACAGATTGCAGAATGGGTACAATACAGTACAGCTCAATACACACAATTGTTGAGGGGATGCAGACCAGAGAAAGACTTTCGTCTTGTTTACATCAGGGTCCCCCATTTTCAATTCATCATAACATACATACACGACATACAGATAGACAGTTGGGCTTTTGCCACTTTCACAAGCAAACATCACGTTAGACAAAAGAGTATAATGGAGATTCGATGTTTAAGCCCGGCTAGTTCGTCAGCCTCGTTGCACATGTTATTATTATGATGTTAGCCTGCCTTTATGAATGAGACCGTTAGCCAACTGTGCTAACTGTGTTAGCTCTCTTGCTACAGCCGGGATGTGTGCAGAAACAGACCACAACAAACGGGTTGTAAATGGTTTTGATAGCTAAGGGCGTGTAGCCCACAGCACGAAGCACGCGATGTTCACACACGCACGGATATAAACAGTTAGCTTGTAAGTTACATTTCAAACGTATTATAATTAATGGCAAACCTGCTCCTACTGTAGCTTCAAGTGGCGCTCAGACCTGACCGTGCGTCGCGTCGCGTGCATTTTGCGTCATCACGTCATTAAAATGGCAAAGTGCAGCAGCAGCAGACACGGATCAGATCTGGGATCTGCTGGAGGTCAGTGGTTTTTTCTTCGCTCGATATCATGTTCTAACTTCTTCTACGTGATGTATACGTTATGGTAAAATATTAGAGATTACATGTTTTCATTCACTTTTATTATTATAATTTTTTTAATAAAAAATAATGTCCTTGTCTTCAATAGGCCAGCAGAGGGCGCACCAGTATAAGACAAATACATGGGTCATTATGAGGCTAGCCAATCCTTAGTTGGTGGTACTGGACTACTGGTGTTAGTGGTGGTGGTGGTGGTGGTGGTAATGGTGGTGGTGCTGGTGGTGGTGGTGGTAGTGGTGATGGTGGTGCTGGTGGTGGTGGTGGTGGTAATGGTGGTGGTGCTGGTGGTAGTGGTGATGGTGGTGCTGGTGGTGGTATTAGTGATGGTGGTGGTGGTGGTGGTGGTAGTAGTCAGTGATGGTGGTAGTAGTGATGGTGGTGGTGGTGGTAGTTGTGATGGTTGATTGATTGATTGATTGAAAACTTTATTAACAGATTGCAGAATGGGTACAGTACAGTACAGCTCAATACAAACAATTGTTAAGGGGATGCAAACCAGAGAAAGACTTTCGTCTTGTTTACATCAGGGTCCCCCATTTTCAATTCATAATGACATTTATGACATACACAACATACAGATATACAGATATAAAAATCTAATCTAATCTAATTATGATATTTATGACATACATGACACATACAGATATACAGTACTGTTACATTTGTGACATACAAGATATGCAAATATACATACATATACTGTTAAACAGAGATCCTAACCGTAAATATATACATATGAGGGGGAGGAAACTGTACTTTAGGAGGGGGTGGGAGGGGGGTTCGGACATTCGGGGGCCAGTTTCGAATTGCAGCCTCCCGTAGGTGCTCTTTGAGAGCGGTTTTGAAGGTGGGTAGGGATTCAAATTATTTTACGGCTGTGGGTAGGGCATTCCACATTGATGTGGCATAATTGCAAAATGTGTTTAGTCCCTTGTTTGAGCCGAATCTGGGTTTAACATGATTTGTGGAGCTCCCTCTGGTGTTGTGGTCGTGGAATTCACTGACCTTTGGGAAGTATTTTGACATGTACATGGGTACCTTAGTCGTATAGTGTATCCTGTAGACCAGGCCCATTGCAAGTTGCTGTACTCTGTCCGTCGTCTACTCTAAGCCACCTATAGGTTGTCAAAGTGGGCAGGGGTGGGTGGGTTCTAGGAGTAAGGTCAAGCAGTAGTCTGACCAGTTTGTTTTGTGATGTTTGTAATTTAGTTTTTAGCGCCTTTGAGGTGCTTTGGTACCATGAGGTGCAAGCATAGTCGTAGTACCCTCGAATGAGTCTTCAGGGTATTCTTGTTTACCAGAGAGGAGATCCGGTACAAGAATCTAGTTTGTTGGTTGACTTTTTTTATTAATGCTGCTGGTGCTGGTGGTAGTGGTGGTAATGGTGGTGGTAATGATGGAGATAATGATGATGACTCCCATGATTATATCCATAATGTGTGAGTCAAGGCAAGCGAGTAAGAGCTTCTACGACAATCAAAGCAGCGCTGAAGCCGCTAATGGTGGGTTTATTAATAACACTGTGTCATGTGAGACCTCAGTGTATCTGTTTGAGTGGATGAACCTGCAGCTCGTTCCCACACAGACTGACACACAGACTGACATACACACACACACACACACACACACAGACTGACACACATACCTACACACACACACACACAGACTGACACACATACCTACACACACACACAGACTGACACACATACCTACACACACACACACACGCACACACACACACACACAGACAGACACACATACCTACACACACACACACAGACTGACACACAGACCTACACACACACACACACACACACACACACACAGATTGACACACAGACCCACACAGACCCACACACAGACTGACACACAGACATACACACAGACTGACACACAGACTGACACACAGACCCACACACAGACTGACACACAGACTGACACACATACTGACACACAGACTGACACACAGACCCACACACCCACCCACACACAGACCCACACACAGACCCACACACAGACCCACACACCCACCCACACACAGACCCACACACCCACCCACACACAGACCCACACACCCACCCACACACAGACCCACACAGACTGACACACAGACCCACACACAGACTGACGCACAGACCCACACACCAACACACAGACCCACACACCCACCCACACACAGACTGACGCACAGACCCACACACAGACTGACACACAGACTGACACACAGACCCACACACCCACCCACACACAGACTGACGCACAGACCCACACACAGACCCACACACAGACCAACACACAGACCCACACACAGACCCACACACAGACCCACACACAGACCAACACACAGACCCACACACAGACCAACACACAGACCCACACACAGACCCACACAGACCCACACACAGACTGACGCACAGACCCACACACAGACCAACACACAGACCCACACACCCACCCACACACAGACCCACACACAGACCCACACACAGACCCACACACAGACTGACACACAGACCCACACACAGACCCACACACAGACTGACACACAGACCCACACACCCACCCACACACAGACCCACACAGAGGGACAACATTGCGCCCACATTGAATAGTCGAAAATATGGACAGTTTTTCTGGATAACTACTGTATCAGGGTTGTAGTGGAGGGTAAACCTACCATAATATTCAAATGTAGTGTCATCATGCAGCACAAGTACAGTACAATGAAAAGAAGTTTGGCATCCAACCAGAGTGCAAGTGTAACAGTAATATACAATGTACAGGTGATTAAACTGGATATAACATATATAAATGAGTAGTACTACTGAGTAATAGTGCTAATCAGATGTATGTACAGAGTTGTAGTATTAGCATGTACAGTGATATACAGGTATAATTAACTACACTATGAGTATTAGTATTCCTGTGACTGTTGTTGGAAATTAGATTTTGACTATACAGTACAAGAGTTTGTAAAAAAAAAAAAAAAAAAAAAATTGCCATTTTTAGGTGTGTATTTTGTTCACATCCTAACAACACACATGACATCCTGCATGTATTGTTTATTTGTTTTCAAACGTGTGTGTGGAAACATGTTTTACCCCTCAATTGTATCTATTGTGGGAGGGGCCTGGGTTACCATGTCAACACAAATCATGCTCTCACAGGACTCTAACAGTTGCCGTGGAGACCAAGAATCTATCTGTAACCAGTGAAATGATATAAAATATATATATATATATTTGTTTTCTCTTCTGTAGGGTGATGATCGGGGGATGATTACGTACACACAGTTCACACGGAGATGAGCCCAGAGGCACACTGTAAAGAATTAATGTTTTTTCCACAGGAAATTCACTGTATTATTTTACAGATTACTTTTGTTTTTCTACTTTAAGTGTAAATGACATAAAAATACAGTAAATTACCTTTGATCAAAAAAATATTAACCATTAAATAAAGGTTGTAATCTGTAAATGTATTCGATTTAACTGTAATTTGACAGTAAGTATTTGGCAACCATTGATGCCAGACATTTACCGTTTTCTTGGAGCTTTTTTTTCTTACAGTGCACCTTTCACATCCCTGATTCAGAGAGAGGCTTTATCTAATAGGAAACGCTTATAAAACCACATTAAAAGCCCTATTCCTCACTCTCGCCTTCCTAATGGCAATCACGTTCATCAGTGGGAGATCAGTCTGATATGGAAGGCGTTATCCAGATCGTTTACAGCGTGCTGCTCCCCCCTTCTACACGCCTTTTCACGATCCTCTCGAAACATCACATCGAACTGAGGTGCTTGTTACACACAGTGTTTTTGTGCTCGTTTTTATACGTTTTTGAATACGTTTGATGTCCCTATTACATAGAAATGCCGTTTTTGCCGGATACGTTGTGGCTAGGGATGTCCGATATTATCGGCCGACCGATATTATCGGCCGATATCGGCAGTAAAATGTGATATCGGAAAATATCGGTATCGGTAAAATTTTTTTTTTTTTTTTTTTTTTACATTTATTTAACCTTTATTTACCCAGACAAGCAAGTAAGAACCAATTCTTATTTTATTTATTGTCAAAAGTATGCATGTTGGTTTAATTCAACAACAAGAGATATGTAATGTTAATTTTTACTTTTTTAATTATCATATTTTGCACAGATAATGCTTACATTTAGAAAGCCTTTTGAATGCATCCAGTGAAATTATTAATTACCTGAAATTATTCAGTTTTTTTGGGGGGAAACCCTGCATATATCGGTATTGGTTGATATCGGTATCGGTATCGGTATCGAAATTAAGAGTTGGACAATATCGGAATATCGGTATCGGTAAAAAAGCCAATATCGAGCATCCCTAGTTGTGGCCCTACTGAAAATGCTAAATTGTGTTTTTCGTTTTGGAGTAGCGAAAACGCCCATGCGCAGTAGATACCATCTGTGTGCCCTTCCGGTGACAACAGAACAGAGCTGTCCCAAATAGCTGCAGCTACCATGTGTTGTCAAGTTATTGTTATAAGGACCCCAGTCCAAGCTACAACAGTCTGCATTCCCTTAACAATTGTTTGTATTGAGCCGTATTGTATTGTACCCATTATGCAATATGTTAAATAAAGTTTACATCCATTCATTCTGCTAGCATTACCGATTGCATGAGCACCGCCGCTGGCTAACGTGAGCTAGCGTTAGCTATCAGACCCTGTTAGCTCAAGCTCCTCTTTCAATCTTAACAAGCATTAAACAAAATGGCCCAGTCATCTATTCACCTTTGTTTAATACACACAGCGTTGTCTCTAATGTTATCTAGCTACTGATAGCTCCCGATATCATCAGTTTGGTGCTGGGTGGTTAACGTGAGCTAGCGTTAGCTTCTAGCCACAATGCTATACTGTTATACTGGCATATTCCAGTCACGTTAGCATGTAGCTAACAATGTAGCTAACAACATTGCCGATCCTTTTTGAGACTAAACTATCCGCTCTTGGTGGTCACTTGTGTTGATGTTAGTTTTGTTTCATCAACAAATGAGAGGCAGCGAACACACAGTGAATGTATCCGTTTTGTTTATTGCACTTTTATTACACTTTGCTGAAAAAGAAGTGCTGCATTGGGTAAATAGGCAAAGATGGCGGCGCCCGCCTTGTTGACATTTTCTTTGCAGGAAGTGTATTGGCACATTCAAGTTCTGATTGGTTGAAAATTGCCTTCATGTTCGCCACCTACTGCCACCTACTGCTTTCTGCAGTGTACTACATCACTGTGCTCAGGTGACAAAACGAAAGTGTGACTCGCCTCCCGCTACGTTGCGACCTGGAAAAGCGAAACTCATCTGAAAACGAAACGAAAGTCTAACCGCAGCCTGAATCGGCTGCTTCAGAGAACGACCTGCCGACCAGGAGAGCGGCGTGGAGCATGCTGGTCTACAGTGTGTCATCATGTCCCAGTCGCTGCTTTACATATGATCTCTGTTATCTGCTGTGTGTGTGCATGCGTGCGTGCGTGCGTGCGTGTGGTACAGTACAGCCCGCGCTACGATGCGCACGATCAAACCCTCTCTTACTCTACTTCACTTGGATCAAAGAGGATGAGTAGCTGCGCATGACATTAGCTGTGAGTGGTGGTGGTGGGTGGGTCCACGTGTGCTGTAGCTACATATACAACAACAACAACAACAATATCTTACTGTCTTTTTACTATTATGTACCTTACTACTATGCTACTATACTTATACTACTACGGTACCTATCATGCTAATATGTCTATACTACTACACTTATACTACTATCTATCACGCTAATATGTCTATACTACTCAATCAATCAATCAAATTTATTTGTATAGCATGTTTAAACATGACGCTTGTAAATTTAATCTCACCGAGTCCACACATTTTTTTTACGCACAGTTATTGTTATGTTTGAAGTCTCACGGTGTTCCATTAAAGATACCAATTGAACACCACAGATACCACAAATTCTTCTATGAAAGAGAGACATCGAGAGGTTTTGTTTCAGATTTTTATCATCAATTACTAACGTCCTCGTATGAAACCCTCCACCTAGACTCTGTCTGGAGGAGGGATATACCAGACCTGGAGATAGACTTTGACTGGCAAGAAGCCTGGGCAAATGTACGCCTTGCATCAAGGAACCCGGACCATCAACAAATAAATCTTAACTATATTCACAGGACATACTTGACTCATATAAGACTGAAAAAAATGGGTCTTAAACAAGACTCTAAAATGCTCCTTATGTACAAATGGGGACGAGGGGACATTTATGCACATGTACTGGGACTGCCCACCAGTTAAGATATTCTGGAAAGAGGTGACCCAGCAATTATCAAATCTCTTAACTCTGAATATACCTGTACACCCCTCTGTATTACTGCTGAATGATGTTTTTGAGTGTGCAGTACCTATACAGCTAAAGAGATTGGTTTTATCTGGTATCACAGTGGCTAAAAAGCTGATAGCATCACGATGGTTCCAACCGGAAAAAATTTGCCGAAAGGTCTGGATTATTACATATCTCGATGTGATCTATCAAGAAATATCTACAGCAAGAATTTTGGGTCTCAATGAATCCAAAATGACAATGTGGTCAGAAGTGGTGGAGAGAATAAAAGCTAGCATATAATGGTAGTGTCTGGTTAGGAGCGAGGGATAATGGATGGATTATCCAATGGGGGGTCCGGGAGGGGGGGGTACGAGCTGGAGCATATGTGTGTAGGGTATTAGATAGCAGGTATTGGGGGTATATCCTGTATAAGACATTTAACTATATGGTGATTTCACTGGATGTGCACTGTTAATAATGCTTGTATATCTTATCGTGTGTTGTCATGTTTGTTTATATGTTTGTTTAAAAAATAATAAAAAAATAAAATACAAAAAAAAAACATGACGCTTGTCAACCAAAGTGCTTCACATAGCTAAGCTAAGTACAAAGAAAAGTATAAAATAAATAGAAAAATAAAATAAAATCAACGGATAGACAAAGGAAAAACAGAACAACACGTCAACAAGTACGGCAAGAGTCAAAGTGAGTCAGGGAAGGCCAGGCGATATAGGTGGGTTTTGAGTTTTGATTTAAAAGACTCGATGGAGGGGGCAGATTTGATGGACATGGGGATGCTGGGGACATGGGGATGCTGTTCCAGAGGTCAGGGGCTGCGACCGCAAAAGCACGTCCCCCCCTAGACTTGAAGTTAGACCTACGAGTGGTTAGGAGACCCTTATCAGCCGATCTGAGGGCCCTGGCGTTGGTATAGGGGGTGAGGAGGTCTGCTAGGTAAGCAGGGGCCTTACCATTTAGGGCTTTATAAACCAATAAGAGGACCTTGAAGTCTATTCTAAAGTGCACCGGGAGCCAGTGGAGGGAGGCAAGTACAGGGGTGATGTGAGCTCTCTTCCGGGTACCTGTGAGCAGTCTAGCGGCAGCGTCTTGGGGGAGTTGTAGACGGGCTATGGTGGATTTATTTAGCCCCAGGTACAGGGAGTTACAGTAGTCTAAGCGTGAGGATATGAAGGCGTGAATTACTCTTTCCAGGTCTGAGGGGGAGAGAATGGCCTTGATCTTGGCTATGGACCGGAGCTGGAAAAAGCACCCCTTCACCACCGAGTTTACCTGCCTATTGAAGGAAAACTCGGGGTCAAAGAGCACGCCCAGGTTTTTAACAAAGGGCTTGACTAGGGGAGACAGGTTACCCAGGCTGCTGACAATGACACTGGTTTGGTTCGGAGGGCCGAAAAGGAGGATTTCACATTTTGACTGATTGAGCTGTAGAAAATTGTGTGCCATCCAGCATTTGATGTTGTCTAGGCAGGAACGAAGACTGTAAAGATTGTTTATATTGTTGGGTTTCATGGGGAGATAGACCTGAGTGTCGTCAGCATAAAAATGGAAAGAGATGTTGTGTTTTTTAATTATCAGACCAAGGGGCAGCATGTATAGGGAGAATAGGATAGGGCCAAGGATGGAGCCTTGTGGAACCCTGCAAGAGAGAGAGGCAGAGGGGGAGGAGCAGTTTCCGATGTTAACGGAGAAGCTTCTATCACTGAGGTAGGAGGTGAACCATGATAGGGCTGTGCCACTGACACCAACTGCCTGGTGAAGACGGTCAATGAGGATAACATGGTCTATTGTATCGAAAGCTGCACTGAGGTCTAAGAGCATAAGGATAGACTACTATGCTACTACACTTCATCCTATCATGCTATTATGTCTACTACTATACTTATATTAC
>NC_140170.1:1438465-1513465 GCF_963971535.1 Notolepis coatsorum | reverse complement strand
TGAGGAAGTGTGCAGAGCAGGTATACTGGTGGTGGGGGGAGCACGTCAGACCCACTGTATGTATATTTCTCTCCCACCCACCCACCCCCTCTTAATGTACAGTCTCCTCCCCATCATATGTATATAATCTCTGTTAGGATCTATGGGTAACAGTACTGTATATTTGCATATCGTATATGTCACAAATGTAACAGTACTATATACCTGTTTGTCATGTATGTCCCTATGCCATAAATGTCATGATGTCATATATGTTGTGTATGTCATAAATGTCACTATGAATTGAAAATGGGGGACCCTGATGTAAACTGTTAGGATAGGGGTTTGGCAGAGCCCAATTGCAGAACACAGGAGGAGAGAAAATGGAGCGGTTTAGGTTGGTTTTAATTATGACCTCCCAAGCAGTCAGTTTCACAAATAGGAATGTGCGACAGGTACAAGAATGTTCTCGAGATGAGGAATGGTGCGTTCCATGTGCCGCACGGGGCGTCCAGGTGAGCGGAGTACCGGGGTGGTGGTCCTGGGGCACAGAGAGAACAGGATTAGCGACAAGGCAATTCAACAAGGTTTTGAGTAGCAAGGCTAGAGCTAGTCGTCGTACCTAGGAAGTAAGGTTAACACTCCGACGAGGGTAGAACAGGATCTGCGGGCTGAACTATCCTCACGCTGATGAGGGAATCCGTCACAGCCGTGTTGATTGATGTGCTGGCAGCGTGGGAATCCGGGGAACGGATGCTGCCCATATAAGGGTGTGAGAGGATAAGGGGTGAGGGAGGCTTCCGCCGTGATGGTGATGGTGAGGAAGGAGGAGGGGTCAGGAAGGCTCTCGCCGTGATTACAACAAGACCCCCCCCCCTCTACGGGCGCCTCCTGGTGACCCTCCAGGCTTGCCAGGGTTGGCCTGATGGAAATCCCGGATGAGGGCAGGATCCAGGATCATCCGGCGGGAGACCCAGCTGCGCTCCTTTTGGCTGTAGCCCTCCCAGTCAACGAGGTACTGGTAGCCGCAACCGCGGCGACGCACGTCCAGCAGCTGCCGGACGATGTAGGCCGGATGGTCGTCGATGACCAGCGGAGGGGGAGGCTCCGGAGCTGGGGGAGAAAGGGGACTGGAGACCACCGGCTTCAGCTGGGAAACATGAAATGAGGAGTGAATGCGCATGTTGGAGGGAAGCTGGAGTCTGACGACTGAGGGGTTAATGACGGACAGAATCTTATAGGGACCAACAAAACGGGGGGTGAGTTTTCGGGAAACTGACTTGAGTGGCAGGTCCCGAGATGAGACCCAAACCATCTGACCTGGTTGATAGTCAGGGGCCGGGGTCCGGTGGCGGTCGGCAAAGCGGCGATTTTGGTCAGCGGAGCGGAGCAGCGCGGCCCTGGTGTCCTCCCATACTCTTCTGCAGCGGTGAAGGTGCTCCTGCACCAAGGGGACAGAGATCTCCTCCTCCTGTGCAGGGAACAGTGGGGGCTGGTAGCCCAGAGAGGATTCGAAGGGGGACTGACCTGTGGCAGCGGAGGACAAGGAGTTGTGGGCGTACTCGATCCACGGCAGGAAAGCGCTCCAGCCGGAGGGATCCCGGGTCGTCACGCAGCAGAGGGCGGACCCCAGGTCCTGGTTGGCCCGCTCCGACTGGCCGTTGGTCTGCAGGTGGTATCCGGAGGAGAGGCTGACCGTGGCCCCCAGGGCCCGGCAGAAGGCCTTCCAGACTTGGGAGATGAATTGAGGGCCCCTGTCGGAGACGATGTCCACCGGGATCCCGTGGAGGCGGAAGACATGGAGCACCATCAGGTCCGCGGTCTCTGAAGCAGAGGGAAGTTTGGGGAGAGCAACAAAGTGCACGGCCTTCGAAAATCGGTCAACAATGGTGAGAATGACTGTGTTACCGTGTGAGGGGGGCAGACCGGTGACGAAGTCCAGGGCGACGTGTGACCAGGGCCGGCCAGGAACAGGCAGCGGACGGAGCAGCCCGGCAGGTGGTCGGTGGGAAGCCTTCCCACGAGCACAGACGGTGCAGGCAAGGACGAAGGCGCGGGTGTCTTCCCTCATGGAGACCCACCAGAAGTGCCGCTTCAGCAGGGACAGGGTACGGTCGATCCCAGGATGACAGGCGAACCGGGAGGCGTGGATCCACTGGAGAACCTGGGAGCGGACAAGGTCAGGGACAAAAAGCTGGTTCGGTGGGCCGCTACCTGGATCAGGCTGGACGCGCTGAGCTTCCCAGACGACGGACTGGATCTCCCAGGTGGCGGAGGCCACCAAGCAGGAGGAGGAGAGGATGGTGTCAGGGTGTGAGGGCCCCCCTTCGGGGACAAACTGCCGGGAGAGGGTGTCCGGCTTAATGTTCTTGGAGCCTGGCCTGTAGGTCAGGGTGAAATTGAACCGGCCGAAGAACAGCGCCCAGCGGGCCTGGCGGGAGTTCAGGCGCTTGGCCGTCTGGACGTAGGTGAGGTTCTTATGGTCCGTCCAGACCAGGAAGGGGATCTCTGAGCCCTCCAGCCAGTGCCTCCATTCCTCCAGGGCCAGCTTGACTGCCAGGAGCGCCAGGTTTCCAATATCGTAGTTGACTTCCGCTGGGGTCAGGCGGCGAGAGAAGAAGGCGCAGGGGTGTAGTCTCTGGTCGAGAGCGTTGGGAGAGGACCGTCCCCACTCCGGTACTCGAGGCATCCACCTCCACCACGAACTGGCGGGACGTGTCCGGCTGGACGAGGATGGACGCGGAGGTGAAGCGTCTACGCAGCTCGGCGAAGGCGGAGTCCACTTTATCAGACCAGACGAAGGGCACGGAGGGCTAAGTGAGTTGGGTAAGGGGTCCGGCGACCCGGCTGTAGTCCCTGATGATACGCCGATAGAAGTTAGCAAACCCCAGGAAGCGTTGGAGCTGCTTGACGTTTGTGGGTCGGGGCCAGTCGGACACTGCCTTGATCTTCTCGGGATCCGCCCGGATCCGGCCGCCCTCTATTATGTAGCCGAGTAACCCGATGGAGGAGACGTGGAACTCACACTTCTCCGCCTTGACGAACAACTTGTTCTCCAGCAGGCGTTGGGGGACCCGGCGGACATGCTGGACATGCTCTTCCATAGAGCAGGAAAAAATCAGAATGTCATCCTAATAAACTAAAACAGAGCGGTTAAGGACATCACGGAGAACGTCATTGACAAGGGCCTGGAAGACAGCAGGGGCGTTGGTCAGCCCAAAGGGCATTACCTTGTACTCGAAGTGACCGAGCGGGATCTTAAAGGCTGTCTTCCATTCATCCCCCTCCCGGACACGGACAAGGTATAGGCATTCCTGAGGTCCAGCTTCGTGAAAATGGTGGCACCATGCAGGGGTTCAAAAGCAGAGTTAATCAACAGCAGGGGGTACTTGTTCTTGATCGTGATGTTGTTGAGACCCTGGTAGTCAATACAGGGGCGAAGGGAGCCATCCTTCTTGGAAACGAAAAAGAAACCTGCGCCGACAGGAGAGGAGGAGGGGGTAATAATGCCTGAGGCCAGGGACTCGTGGACGTATTTCTCCATGGACTCTCTCCGGGCGTGAGAGGTTGAACAGGCGACTAGCGGGGAGCGGGCCCCCGGGAGCAGGTCAATAGCACAGTCGTACAGGCGATGGGGTGGCAAGGAGAGAGCATGCTCTTTACTAAAAACAGCCTCTAAATCATGATAAATTAGAGGGACAGCAGAAAGGTCAATGGGTTCGTTGGGGACGGGAGAACCAGCAACCTCCAGTGGCGGCCGAGCCGACTGTAGACAAGAGGCATGGCAGTGAGCACTCCAGCTCGCGACCGACCCTGTTGGCCAGTTTATCACAGGGTTGTGCAGTTTTAGCCAAGGCATGCCGAGAACAATGGGATTATGGGGGGAATCAGTGACGTGGAAGCAGATAACCTTGCTATGGTTCTGTTGTGGCTGAGTAGTCGTTTAACACAGCAGGAGACGTTATTTCCAGTTTCAACAGGCAATTTATTTAAGGACAGAAGGTTTAACAGCAGAAGCTATGGATCAGCAGACGGTCACCACAGTTGAAGAAAAACACTCTGACTTCTCAATCCCTCTGCTTGTCCCATAAATCCCTTCTCAGCCCTGCCCCCCCATGACAGATATGATGACGTGACATATTATATCAGATATGACATGACGTACATTAAAATGACACATAGATTTAACATCGAAGAGAGATGCGATTGAGTGAGATGTGTGTGTGTATATGTATGTGTGTGAAAGAGAGAGTCAAGATTAGTGAGATGTGTGTGTGTATATGTGTGTGTATGAAAGAGAGAGTCAAGATTAGTGAGATGTGTGTGTGTATATGTGTGTGTATGAAAGAGAGAAAAGATTAGTGAGATGTGTGTGTGTATATGTGTGTGTATGAAAGAGAGAAAAGGACAAGATATGATGTACAAGATTAAAGCACACGATATGATGTACAAGATTAAAAGCACACGACGTGATGTACTGAAATGTCTATCTGCCTATCTCCAAGTTGTTTTAAGAACATCAGCCAGACCGTCTTTCAGTACTGCTTAGTTGACCCATATTAAACTAGTTCACTTCATATACACATTTTCCCCAACATTCCCCCATTTGGGGCTATCCCTAGTCCCACCCAAATCATATAACCAAGAAAATGTGAACGTCTAACTAAACGAGAAACCATATTTACATAATAAAAGTTTAAATGCCTAATCTAAACAAGAAACCTAATACATTTTAAATGTCTAACTAAACAAGAACGCTTACTTCATTCACTGGACCCCTAACGGACCAACAAAGGCTGACTACCGTTCTCACAATAAACACAAAACCGCTCAAAACAAGAGTAATAATAAAACATAAAAAAAAACACCCCAATTTATAATCCTAACCTGACAGACAAATCCCCCCAACCTCCACCGCTTACCAAATGAGCCACAGTTCCGGCCGGAAACCGCGACTCTCATCAGGGAAAGGAGAAGTTGACCGTCAGAACTAAACATAGAACATCCCTCCCCCAAAAAAAAATGACATTGTCTCTTCCATAACATTGAGTCCTAGTGTCCATCGCTCAGCCCCCCTTCCATGCCCACGCCATAGTCTCCTCACCGTATTGCCAAAAGTCACATTTTGCCAATACAGCAACCACCACGCCACACCTCCAGTCCCCGTAGAAGCATGTCCCCATGCCTGGACGGGAGGCGCTGGTCCCGACCTCACCACGTGTCCCCCCATCTTCGACGGGAGGTGCCCATCTTGCCCACTGCGTTAGCCCCCCCCTTTGTCCCTTCAGTCCCCAGAACCGATCCCCAGAACACTTCTTCTCAATGCTTCCTCAGGCTCAGAACCGACACTCCGTACCATTCCATACCGATGCCCCTTCCCATTCCGGTTTGACCAGGACCATGAGTAAAATAAACAAAAATAATAAAAAATAAACCATCACTCAGACCATCCCCCGTCACTCTTAAAGGAAAGAACCAATACAAAATGTCTTCAAAAAACCTTTACATGTTTTTTTTTTTTTTTTTTTGAAGTAAAAGGAATAAAACAAACAAAACTGAACCAAACAGAAAGAAAATGTCCCTTCCTCACCATACGCCTAGTTAAAGGAATAAAACAAACAAAACTGAACCAAACAGAAAGAAAATGTCCCTACCTCACCATACCCCTAATCCTCTATCCCCTCGTCTCCCTCTAAGGCAGCATAAAGCTGAGGGCATGGCCCGATTTGTGGCTCAATCTCTTTCTGCCCCACCATCAGCATTCGGCTCGTTACGTGTGAAGTTACCAGCCTACCCAAGAGAGGCATACCACAACAGAAAAGGAGAACCAATATCAACCCTGCCACCCCAATGGATATCCCTGTCTGCATCACTATGCTTCCCCACTGTCCCAATCTTTCCAACACCCCACTCCCCCACCATTCTTCATTCCGGCCAGAATTCCCCCTCAACTCCTCCCTCAAATCCTTCAGCTTAGCCATGGCCTCGGAGAACTTTCCCCCTGGCCCCACATTCGTCGGAATGAATGTGCAGCAGAACTGTCCAAACATGGAACAGACTCCACCCTTCTCCGCCATTAACCAGTTCAGAGCCTGTCAATTCTGCCACGCCACCGTACTGGTCGCGTGCATCTGGTCCCCCATTGCATCCAACGCCTCCTCGGTGTAGTTGAGATACCGCTGCTGATTGTAAAACAAATAGTTGATCCACCCGGTGTTCTTATTGACCGATATCCATGGCAGAATAGACTCAAACCCTGCCGCAATCTCATTCTTAGCCATGAACTCGGCTGGAATGCCCCTTGGCTGTCCTATGCTGTCCAGATACACCCTTGGGTCTGCCTTGTAGCTACGCTTCGTTCGAGAGATAGGAGACTCAGAAGGTCCTTCCGTCACTGATAATGGTAGGACCACCATTGGCATGATCGCCTGAACCCGGGCACATCTACCTGACCAATCTAAAGGAAGTGTATTCCTCAACCTCCTACCGCCGCAGAGCCAGTATTGGTCCGCCAGTGCTATATCCTGGACATGAAAAGGGCAAGCTACAGGCCGTGGGTTGGTATCCACTCCCTTTAACACGACCCCGTGTCCACACTTTCCTTCTTTCGTGCAGTTAGTCGTGATGCTCCAAATAGTAGTGCACCGCCCCTCTGCCACCTCCCCTACGTCCCGGGTCCCCTCCTTTTGCAAGCACTCGAAATCCTTGGTCAGCCATAGTTTGACACCTCTGGGTATTGGCAACCCCGTCGCTACCCCCTGCACACGTACATCCAATTTCCTACAATGTTCCCGCATAGTGACATCCTTGAAATCCGTGACGTTTCCTGCCGCCTTAAAACGACTAGAGCCGAGAAACCCCAAACACTCTGCCTCGCACCAAGGGCGACTATTATGGGGCCCCTCCCATGCCTCTGCGTCCCTGTCACACTGAGCCCAACTGAACTTCGTGCCCTTCACCAGCAGCCTATCCGGACGTGCCTTGGAGCAGACATAACAATCCTCTATCTGATTCTGCACGCTCGTGTACTGGACCCACTTAAACCACTCATTCCCTAAAGCCGCCCTATAAATGGGGTCAGCCTCCGGGTCTTCCTCGTCATAGTCATAGTCGCCCCCATCTTGTTCCCCGGAAGGAAGCAAACCCCTCAACCTGGCCCAGAGTGAGCCCACTGAGTCCCTCAACGTTCCGGCTGTCCTCTGGAACATATCCTGTCCCCCCACCTCTTCCGACTCAGTGTCCTTGACCTCCCTTTTTCCCCTCACCCCTATCCCCTGTGCTTGGTTCGGGACAGGCTCAACCCTCCTATCTACCCCCACAACCCGATCCTCGTTAGTATAGTGGTAAGTATCCCCGCCTGTAACGGGGGAATGGTCAAAATCAAAAACATGCCCTTGCGGTCCTCCGGGAAACACCCCTTTTGGTTGTAGTCTTATCTTCTCCCCCCCTTCCTCGATGGAGGGCAGAGGGGGCGCCTGATTCTGAGCCTGGTCATGAAAGCCTGCCGGTACTTGAGCCTGAGCGGGACCCCGTGGGACTCCTACCCACTCAAACCCGTCATCCTCAAGGACGGGTCGACCGTGACGGTTCTCAATGACGTCGTTGCCCCCGGCCGACCGTCCGCACACTGCTGCCAACATCTGCGGGAGCATCAGCAGGCACTGCACCTTCCAGTTGCCGTCTCGGGCCCTCCATGTCGGGTTCTGCATAACTGCGATCGATTGTATCCCCCAAGAGATCGCCGCTGGCCTTTATGCAGTGATTGAAGTGGAACCAGGTCGCTGATCCTTTGACTTGGACTGCCGTTCCAGTCGATCGGATCACCTCGTACGGGCCCTCTCTCCGGGGTGATGACCACTTTCTCTTGTGGACCTTTACGAAGACCAGGTCCCCAGGGATCAGCCTCGGTTTGGTGGCTTCCTTCTCCGCCTCCTTCACCCCCTTTTTCTCCTTTCTCTGCTCCTGTCGAAACACAGCTTCATGTATTTTAGTCACTTGCTGAAGATATTTTTTCAGATCTTGCTCAAAAATATCTAATGCCGGGCCCCTAGCCAGGTGTCTAAATGGCGGTGTTGGCATGCTGCGGCCTGTAAGCATTTCATGCGGTGTTAGCTGTGTTTGGCGGTTTACGCTGCTTCTAATAGCCATCAGAGCAAGTGGCAAAGCATCAATCCAGTTAAGCTTAGTTTGCATACAGATTTTCAACAGTTTGTTTTTAATGACCAGATTGGCCCTTTCCACCTTTCCCTGCGACCCGGGACTATAGACACAGGAAAGGCGCTGTCTTATACCTAATTTCTGCATCAGCCCTTTAACCACCTTGTCGATGAACTCGCGGCCATTATCGCTTTGTAATATCGTGGGAATTCCAAATCTCGGAACGACCTCGCGACACAGGAACTTGATCACTGTGTCCGCGTTCTTGTGTTTAGATGGAATGGCCTCAATCCAGCGACTAAAGCAGTCCTCTACTACCAGGAGGTATCGTTTGCCCTGCACTGGCGTTATCATATCCGTGTAGTCCATAATCAGGTGTCTGAATGGTCCCTCAGGGAGGGGTGTGTAAGCCGCCACTGTCGGTACTCCTTTGCGCACATTGCCCTGTAAGCATGTTAAACACCTGGCTAGTGTAACGTCAATTTGTGCCTGAAGCTTTTGGGACCAAAATCCCATTTTCGTGATTCGTTTCAGGGTCTCTGCTCTTCCACAGTGATCAACACCATGAGCCTCAGGTATCACCAAGGACAGAAGATCGATGGAGGCGACTATCAAACCGTTATGACTCCTCCACAGACCATCTGCCCCCCTTACAGCCCCCCTCTCCGTCCACGACTGTTTCTCAGCCTGCGTGGCTGAGTCCTGAAGATCACTCAAATTATCCTCAGTTACCTCAGTCGTCAGTTCGGCCGCAAACATCAGAACAGCCGTGGACGGCACCGCAGCCGCCGCCTTCGCGGCCTCGTCCGCCGCGTTGTTTCCCGTCGTCACAAAGGACAGGTCTTTTCTGTGTGCCTGGCACTTTACGATAGCAATGCTTTTGGGCAACTTTACAGCCTGAATAAGCGCCACAACCTGCTTGTGGTGAAGGATCGGTGAGCCGTCCGATTTCTTAAAGCCTCTTGCCTTCCAAATGGCCGCGAATAGGTGGCATACGCCATGCGCATAAGCAGAGTCTGTAAAGATGTTAACCGTGCGATCTTTAGCTATTATGCATGCTTCTGTTAGTGCTATTAGTTCTGCAAGCTGGGCCGAACATGGTTGCATGCATTGTCCGGCCTTTCTTGTTAGTGTTTCTCCGTTAGGTTTGCACTGTACGACGGCGTATCCTGACCTTAAATTTTCCCCCTCCCGATAGCAGGACCCATCCACAAAAAGCGAGAGTTCTGCTATCGCGAGCGGGTCGACTCCCAAATCAGGACGGAGTTTCACGAAAGCCTGTACCTCCACCTCGCACTCATGCGGTTGACCCTCGCTCGGGAGTGGTACCAGATCCGCCGGGTTACTGCCGTGGCATGTTTTTATCGTAACATCCGAGTACTGCAGGAGCCTCATGTAAGCCTGTTGCCGTTGGCTGGTCAGAACAAATTTGCCTCTTTCAATCAAGTTTGCCAATTTGTGATGTGTCCAAATGCAAATGTCATATCCCATTGTCACGGCCGTTGCTTTCTCATACATCAAATGTGCTGCGGCCAGGGCCTGATAACAAGGTGGCAGACCCTGCTCTACCGGCGAAAGAGCTCTAGAGTAATATGCTATCGGTTGTTTTTTCCCACTCCCCCCCTGTGTTTGAGTCAGGACAGCTGTCGCATGCTGCGCTCTATGTGAGACGAATAGGTGGAAACACTTCTCATAATCCGGCAGCGCCAGGGCAGGGGCCTGTAACAACAGACGCTTAATGTTTATGAACGCGTCCTCCCCCTCCTTGGTCCATGTCAAGGGAGCGCGAAGCTTGTCTGTACCCGCCTCTTTTATCATCATCCTCAACGGCGCTGTCGCTATCGTATAGTCCTCCACCCACTCAGAGCTGTACCCAGTCATCCCTAAAAACGTCATCATCTGTCGGACCGTCAATGGCCTAGGTGCCTTGGATACAGCTTCGAGCTGCGTGGGTGAGATGTTTTTTATGCCCTTTTGAATGACGCGAGACAAGTACTCAACTTTTGGCTGGCAGTACTGCAGTTTTGAACGGGATGCCTTGTGGCCTCCCACGGCCAATCCACTCAAAACTTTGATGGAGTCCTCATGGCACTGCTGACGTGTATCCGAGCAGATTAGAATGTCATCTGCATACAGTAAGACCGTGCTGAGTAGTGTGTCGCACACTCCTTGCAAGTCTTCCTTGAGCGCCTTCGAGAAGTAATGTGGCGAGTGCGCGAACCCTTGTGGCAACCGGGTGTAAGAGTATTGTTTCCCCCTGTGGGTAAAAGCAAAACAGATACTGAGACTCTTTTTCCAATGGAACACTGAAGAATGCCTGCGTGAGATCAATGACCGTATAGTACGGGATGTTTGTCAGGAGGGTGTGTGGATTAGCGACTTCCGCCTCTGGTCCAGACACCACGTCGTTCACCGCCCTCAAATCGTGTACCAGTCTGTACCTAGCCCTGTCCGCCTTTAGCACTGGGTGGATAGGTGTATTACATCTGGATTTGAAAGGGACGAGCACTCCCCCCTTTAACAGTCCCTCAATCTGATGTGATATAGCTTCCTCCGACTCTGGCTTCATTGTATACTGTCTGATAAAGGGTGGTCTACAACCCTTCTTTAACCTGACCTTCACTGGCTGTGCCGACAATATTAGACCCACATCTGTGTCGTGTTTTGACCACAACCGTTCTGGGGTGCGCGCCAACATGTCCTGTTCCAGCAAAGCATCCGCCTCTGGAATAACGCAAGGGTCTCCTGGTAATCTGATTACTTGCGGTTTTGCCAAAACTGAAAAGGAAATCATTATTTTTATGAAACTCCCATCTGCGCTGTTCCAAATTAGCGGAGATTCCGTGGAGACCCACCTTTGAGTCTCGGATTCCTGTATCATTGAACCTAGATGTTCGGATTCGTAACCAGGATTTATTCTCAGAGTGATGTGTGGGGCGGCGTCTCTTAGTCTATGTTGTTCCCGTAGATACTTACTTGTGTTAACCCTCAACGCCGCGCCCTGTCTCCCTACAATTATCGTAGATGAGTTAATCTGCACCTGCTCGGGCTGTCCCTGCAACCATGCCTTGTTCCTAACTAGGTCACTATTCGTCAAATACTGTAGTGTGCAATGTGCCTCCATGTTTGTTTGTCTAGACTGAGGCAGTTGGGTTTTCAGAAATGGCTCCCAGGGGTCACAGACCCTTTGCAGCTCTGCATCTATGTTGCCCAGCCAGAACACAGTGGCCTCTTTCTCCCCTGTCCCTTGTAACATCATTTGGTACACGTCTTGTTCAATTTGAATCCCCTCAGGCGTACATAGGATTTTACAGCCTAGTTTACACATTGCATCTCGTCCCAAGAGATTGCGCGGGGTGCTGTCCGAAATTAATACAGGTATTGTTATGGTCTTGTTGTTATACGTCATAGAGATTGGATCTGACGTGGGTATTAATTGTGTTTTTCCCGAGAATCCGACCGTCCGAACATACTGTCCAGACTGGGGTAAGTGAGCGGCGTATTTTTGCTTTATGCAGGAAAAACCTGCTCCAGTGTCTGCCATCATCTCTGTTAATTTGCCCTCCACTAGGACCTGCAGAATAGGTTCTTGCTCAGCTCCCTTGGAAACCACAATCATTTGATTTCCCCCCGTCGCATTCTCTGGGCACCCCTAGTGATTACCCCCCTGGTTTCGGGGCCCTCCTGTCTCCCCCTGGTTGTAGGGCCCTTGTGACTCCCCCTGGCGCACGGGTCTTCCATACTCCGAGCCGGGACGGTATGGTTGCCCACATCTCATTTCCCTGTGTCCCTGCATGCCGCAGTTCCAACAGTGGAAACGGGGAAACTGTTGTTCGTTCCCCGGTCCCTGTGTAAACCGTGGGCCTGATTGCCCATTCCCTGCCTGCCGCCTGGACGCCTGGTTCTGTGAACTATAGCCATAGCTTCTCACTACCTGAGGTGCAGGCGGGGGTCCCTGGTCCTGCATGGGTGGAGAGGTAGCAGATGACACCATTACTGCCTGCAGCCTCCTTTGGGGCTGCAGTTGTTGCTGAGTTAACTTCCTTGCGTCATTTCTATCCTGATCCCTGACTTTCTGCTCCTGAGCCCTTTGCTTCTCCACACTATGTGTTACATGTGCACAGAACAAAGGATAAGTCATGTCCATTAACCCCACCACGTCTTCCAGTCTATTCTTAACCACCTCTGGAAGCCCTCTCATCACACTTTCTCTAAACATCGCTCTCTGCAACGGGTCAATTTCTGGGTTGTGTCCTAGCTCACCTCTCCACTCCTTCAGTACTTTGTTCACATAGGCGCCAGGCCCTTCCGTCTCCATTATGGGGTTGCCTGCCAGTTTTGCCGGATTAATACGTGATGGATATTGATTCCTGAGTTTGTACCACAACGCCGCTCTATGCGCGTTGAATATGTCTCCATCATGGGCCTGCGTGTCGCATGCCACTCGCATCGATGTATCACCCATGATGTCCCGGCAGGCACCAACTCCTAGCAAACGCGTCAACAGGGATTTGACGTCACCCACTGCTAGCAGAAAAGATGACGTATTTTCCTCAAACTGCGTGATCCACCTGGAGGCTCCTTCTGAAAGGTCCGGTAGTCTTACTATTAAACCATCGATGTCTAGAGGTGACCATGGCATGTGAAAGATATCGTTCCCCTTTATTAGCAGGGGAAACTGGCCTGTGCTTGTCACACTTCCCACGAATGTAGGGGCGAAAGTCAGGGTTCCTGTAATGTTTCCTTTCTCCTGTCCTGGTTTCGTGTCATTCTCATCTTCCTCCTCAGTCAACAGTTTAGTGTGGCCACACGCTCCGTGTTTCTCTGATGTCTGCTGTGCCACATTTTGACGGGGCTCTTCCTCTATCTTCCTCCCGACTCCCTCCCTCTGCCTGCCCAGGTTCTCTACCTCCTCTTCCTCTGCAGTATACAACTTCCGACGTACTGTCTCGCCATATGCCGCCAGGTCTTTCGGATAGAGATCCTGCGGGGTCAGTTTGGGGGGGGTATCTCGCCTAAGGGAGGTCTCTGATCTAGCGGGGGTTTCTGACCTAGCGGGGGTCCCTAATTCCGTCTCCTCATATTCTCCTCTTATTGTCACAGTGCCCACCGGCAATTGCGTGACATAAGGTGGGGATGTTGGTTTCCCTATATCCGTCTCTCTCTGATTTAGCGCTAAAGCTTCCTGCCTGTATGCTCTCCCCTTCTGGGCGTAGAGCTTCATTACCCCCAACTCTTCTGTCCTCTTTTTCAACCTCTTTTTGCTGTTGTCGCCTGGCTTGTGGTTACGAATCATTACATTCATCTCTTCGCATAGGTCGAGATCAAAAGTACCTCCGGAAGGCCATTTTGTGTCCCCGGCCTTTGTACGCCTCTGCCAACGGACACCTACCTTGAGAATTAGGTTTTTTAGGAGCGGGTTCCGGTCTAACAGTATGTCTTCTGCTGTATGCATCGTTGTTTAGTGTGAGTGTGTGCTTATTGTGTTGTGTGTGTGTGTGTGTGGTTGTACTACAGCCAGGACACGGTTAACCTGGTTCTACTACTCCAGCCAGGACACGGTTAACCTGGTTCTACTTACCGCCAGGACACGGTTAACCTGGTTGTACGACAGCCAGGACACGGTTAACCTGGTTGTACAATGCTACTTACAGCCAGGACACGGTTAACCTGGTTGTACGACAGCCAGGACACGGTTAACCTGGTTGTACAATGCTACTACTCTACTTACAGCCAGGACACGGTTAACCTGGTTGTACAATGCAGTGTGTGTGTCTGTGTGTGACTGTGTGTGTGCGTCTGTTTGTGTCTGTGTGTGACTGTGTGTGTGTGTGTGTGTGACTGTGTGTGTGTGTGTGTGTGTGTGTGTGTGTATGTGTGTATGTCGGTGTGTGTGTGTGTGTGTCTGTGTGTGTGTGTGTGTGTGCGTCTGTTTGTCTGTGTGTGACTGTGTGTGTGTGTGTGTGACTGTGTTTGTCTGTGTGTGACTGTGTGTGTGTGTGTGTGTGACTGTGTGTGTGTGTGTGTGTGTGACTGTGTGTGTGTGCTGTGTATGTGTGTGTGTGTGTGTGTGTGACTGTGTGTGTGTGTGTATGAGAGGGCCGGAACCTACAAAACAACCATGACCAGCCAACCACAGTTATAACAAGGAAGTGGGGAATGGGGAGAGTGTTTTGTAAAGGGTCAGAGAAAAGTTTGACCAGAGAGAAAAGTTTGACCAGACAGGTCGAAAACATGCAATTAAAATTGATTAGTGGCGCATTTATAGCCTGTTAAAAGAGGATTCGCCCTAGTGTCAACACCTCACCACTCGTGTTCGTTTTCTAGTCGTCCATCCAAAAACCAGTCACACAGCCAGCTCACTTTTTCCTCCCGCAGAATCTCTGACAGATATTATAATAAAAAGCACAACGCTCACCTTTTTTGTCGACAACCGCCAGAATGTCTACGGGAGATTCCAGGAACTGGCCGTATGAAAGGCCCGGTGGAGCAATCTATCACGTCGGGGTCACCAAATGTTGTGGCTGAGTAGTCGTTTAACACAGCAGGAGACGTTATTTCCAGTTTCAACAGGCAATTTATTTAAGGACAGAAGGTTTAACAGCAGAAGCTATGGATCAGCAGACGGTCACCACAGTTGAAGAAAAACACTCTGACTTCTCAATCCCTCTGCTTGTCCCATAAATCCCTTCTCAGCCCTGCCCCCCCATGACAGATATGATGACGTGACATATTATATCAGATATGACATGACGTACATTAAAATGACACATAGATTTAACATCGAAGAGAGATGCGATTGAGTGAGATGTGTGTGTGTATATGTATGTGTGTGAAAGAGAGAGTCAAGATTAGTGAGATGTGTGTGTGTATATGTGTGTGTATGAAAGAGAGAGTCAAGATTAGTGAGATGTGTGTGTGTATATGTGTGTGTATGAAAGAGAGAAAAGATTAGTGAGATGTGTGTGTGTATATGTGTGTGTATGAAAGAGAGAAAAGGACAAGATATGATGTACAAGATTAAAGCACACGATATGATGTACAAGATTAAAAGCACACGACGTGATGTACTGAAATGTCTATCTGCCTATCTCCAAGTTGTTTTAAGAACATCAGCCAGACCGTCTTTCAGTACTGCTTAGTTGACCCATATTAAACTAGTTCACTTCATATACACATTTTCCCCAACAGTTCCCTGAGAGCAGAGGTGTGACGAGTTATTCGCGAGAGAAGCCTCCCGTTTAGACCGTGAGCGTCGCAGGGAATTGGCTAAATGTCAGTGGCAATACGGAAGTGAGACACCACCCCGGCGTCGATGAGATTTTCGTCGGCTCCTGAATCGACCAGCGCGGATAGCGGGAGCGATTGGCCGTTGTAACACAGCGTGGCACTGAATTGCATGTAACCCAGCACTACTGTCGAGCCGGAACGTTTGGGCGAATCAAGCATGAAGCAAGGGAGTGGCCAACTTGACCGCAGTACAGGCATGCCCCCGTCTGGAGTCTGTGACGGCGTTCGCCGGGAGGGAGGCGAGAGCGGTCAAGCTCCATAGGCTCAGGGAGGCTGTGCTCAGCGCGGACGGCGCACCCGGAGGGAGGAGAGCGAGATGAGCTGGGCAATGGAGGACGAGCGCCGCTAGCCTTTTCACGGCGGCGTTCGCGAAGGCGGGTGTCCAGTTCTCTGGCTAAATTAATTAGCTTGTCTAGGGAAGACGGTTTCTCCTTAGACGCCAATTTCTCCTTTAGGACGTCGCTGAGGCCTTGACGGAAAGCCCCTCGTAACAGCGTGTCATTCCACTCGGAACCTGCTGCTAGGATACGGAATTCAATTGCATATTCGCTCACGCTGTGGGTTCACTGGCGGATCGTGAACAAGCCGACAGTACTATCCGAGCCCCCAGGAGGATGGTCGAAGACTTTGCGCATGTCGCCAACATATGCAGAGTATGAATCGCAGAGGGGGGACCGACTGACCCGACAGGTAAGAGACTTTAGACTTATCACTTTGGAAGGTTTGTGGCTGTTGCCCGAATACTAATGAACATTGGAAAATAAAGGCATGAGACTTAGAGACGTCTCCATCATAACGTTCTGGTGCGGGGACATGGGGCTCCCTGTGCGGGGATACAACAGGTGGGGCGTCTAGCTGGGCAGTGACGTATGCATCAAAATGCTCACATTGTCTGTCTCACTCCACGGAGCTGAGCGTGAGAGCGCAGAGTTGGGCAATGGTTTCGTCCAGTAACTGTGAGTGTTGGTTTACCAGAACGGCGTGTCCATTGAGGACGGTCTGGAATTTCCCCCATTCTCCGGTCTCCTGTGGTGGAGTGTTCTGTTAGGATAGGGGTTTGGCGGAGCCCAATTGCAGAACACAGGAGGAGAGAAAATGGAGCGGTTTAGGTTGGTTTTAATTATGACCTCCCAAGCAGACAGTTTCACAAATAGGAATGTGCGACAGGTACAAGAATGTTCTCGAGATGAGGAATGGTGCGTTCCATGTGCCGCACGGGGCGTCCAGGTGAGCGGAGTACCGGGGCGGTGGTCCTGGGGCACAGAGAGAACAGGATTAGCGACAAGGCAATTCAACAAGGTTTTGAGTAGCAAGGCTAGAGCTAGTCGTCGTACCTAGGAAGTAAGGTTAACACTCCGACGAGGGTAGAACAGGATCTGCGGGCTGAAGTATCCTCACGCTGATGAGGGAACCCGTCACAGCACTGTTGATTGATGTGCTGGCAGCGTGGGAATCCGGGGAACGGATGCTGCCCGTGGTTTGTTATCCCCATTACCAAGCACCGCCGCCGGCGTAAGGAACGTAAACAAAGACGGGGCTGCAGAGCCGGGCTGCTAGAGAAACTGAGAAGACGCCCAGATAAACCTCCACTGCCGAGTATTTTCCTAACAAATGCCAGATCTCTCGCTAACAAGATGGACGAACTGAGACTACAGTTTGCAACTAACAACACTGTGAAGGATAGCTGCATGCTAATTACCACACAAAACTGGCTCCATTCATCCATCCCCGGACTTAGCCATCGAGCTAGAAGGGGGCGCACGCATCACAGACAAGACCGAACGAAGGAGAGCACAGGGAAATCGCACGGCGGTGGCCTTTTAATCTACACGAAAGACTCCTGGGGGACGAACACAAACATTGTGAGTAGCCACTGTTCACCCGACATAGAATATTTGACTGTCAAATGCCGACCCATTTACCTTCCAAGGGAATTTAACGCCGTTCTGATAACCGCAGTGTACATTCCACCGGATGCTAATGCTAGCGCGGCGCTAGGTCAGCTACATAGCACAATTAACAACAAAACAAAACACGTACCCTGAGGCTGTTCACATCATTGCGGGGGACTTTAATCACGCTGACCTGAAGAGAGTACTTCCCAAATTTTATCAGCATGTAAAATGTGCCACAAGAGGAGATAACACACTAGACAAGGTCTACTCTAATATTAAGCTGGGCTACAGAGCCAAAGCACTAGCCCATCTAGGTGAGTCAGACCATGTATCCCTGCTTTTAATCCCATCCTACACCCCCATTAGAAAGAGTGCCCCGGCCATACCAAAGACAGTTAAAACCTGGCCGGTAAGCGCCACCCCACAGCTGCAGGACTGTTTTGAGAACACCATCTGGGAGGTCTTTGAACATGAAGACCTGGAACTGTACACCTCATCAGTGCTGGGATACATCAAGCACTGCATAGACTCTGTCACCATGGACAAACGTATCCGGGTCTATCCCAATACGAAGCCGTGGATGACGGGAGAGGTGCAGCGTCTGCTCAGAGAGAGGGACACCGCCTTCAGGTCTGGTGATAAGGAGCTATACAGCACTGCCAGAGCCAACCTGAAGCGAGGTATCAAGAGGTCCAAGGCCGACTACAAGGGGAAGATTGAGGACTGCTTCCAGAGCAACAACACCAGACAGGTATGGCAGGGGGTCCAACAGATGACCAACTACAAACTCAGCCACTCCTCAGCCAACGAGGGTTACCCTCAGCTGGTAGAGGAGCTGAACTCCTTCTTTGCACGATTCGAAGCGAGGCCAACGAAAACATCCACACTGCACATCAACGCCACCCCCGAGGCGGTGCCGACAGAAGCAGCCTCACCACACTCACCAGCCCTCAGCAGCATCATCCTCACGGAGCACGAGGTAAGACGCACACTGAAGGGAGTGAACCCTAGGAAAGCGGCGGGGCCGGACGGTGTCGTGGGACGGGTGCTGAAAGACTGCGCTGACCAGCTGACGGGGGTCTTCACTAAGATCTTCAACCAGTCCCTGTCCCAAGCCATCGTCCCACCCTGCCTGAAAACCTTAATCATAATCATCCCGGTCCCAAAGAAGAACTCCATCAGTTGCCTGAACGACTACCGTCCAGTCGCACTCACCTCCCTACCCAATGTACCCATGAAGGTCTTTGAAAAGTTTGCATACAGAGCCAACAGGTCCACGGAGGATGCCATCGCCACAACTCTCCACTCTACCCTGTCCCATCTGGAGAGAAGGGGGGGGCTACGCACGGCTGCTCTTCGTGGACTTTAGCTCTGCATTCAATACTATCCTGCCTGACAGACTAGTGCCCAAACTCATGGATCTTTGACTAAACCATCCCCTCTGCCGGTGGTCCAACGACTTCCTGTCTGACCGCCCCCAGAGGGTCAGGATAGGCCCCCACACCTCCACAGCCATCAGCCTCAGCACCGGAACCCCCCAGGGCTGCGTGCTGAGTCCCCTTTTTTACTCTATTTACACCTATGACTTCACCACAGTCCACCCCAGCAACACCATCATCAGGTTCGCTGACGACACCACCGTGGTGGGCTTCATCTCAAAAGGCGACGAGACCGCGTACCGCGATGAGGTAGAGCAGCTGTCAGCCCTGTGCAAAATCAACAACCTGCAGCTGAATAAGCTAAAAACCCAGGAGATGATCGTGGACTACAGGAGGAAGAAGAACGACATACAGCCCCTGTACATCAACGGGGGATGCGTGGAGAGAGTCTCGGTCATCAAATTCCTGGGCTTCCACCTGGAGGATGACCTGACCTGGAGAACCAACACCAAGGCGATCGTGAAAAAGGCACAACAGACTCTACTTCCTGAGAATACTCAGGAATTACCACCTCAGACAAGACCTGCTTGTGTCCTTTTACCGCTGCTCCGTGGAAAGCATCCTCACCCACTGCATCAACGTGTGGTTCCTCAGCTGCACAGCCGCAGAGAGGAAGGCGCTCCAGAGGGTCGTCAATTCGGCCCAGAAAATCATCGGCTGCCCTCTCCCCTCACTGGAAGAACTATACAACTCTTGCTGTCTTAAGAAGGCAGTCAAAATACTGAAAGACCCACACCACCCAGGCAACAAACTGTAGCGTCATGCCCACCCGGACTAACAGACTGAAGTTTAGTTTTGATCCCAGGGCCATATGTGCACTAAACTCAGCTAAAATTTAAAACAACAATCTCCCCTGCACCCCCCCCCCCCCCATCATGCACACGCACACACAACACTAAGGGATAGTGCAATTATCTTTTACACCCCCCTGTTTATGTTTATGTTATGTCTATGTAGCAGGGTGGATTATCCCTGCTTTATGAGGGTAGATGTACACTGTCACCAGGTAGTGAGAACGCAGCAGATCTGAGTCCGGCTGAGTCCCCGACTGTAGTGCAGGAGTATTAGAGTGGAGCTTTAGCAGAGGGAGTGGATGGGGCCAATGATTTACTAACCTAGGGGTGGTGCGCTGGTCCTTCTTGCCCTCCAGGGCGACTCGCAGTAATTCCCCACACACCCGCACTTCTCCCAATACTTCCCGCACCCTCCCACACCCGGTGGCAGTAGTGAAAGATGATATACTTTCTCCCCAAAGCAGTACCTTTCCTTGCTGATGAGCAGAGACCTGTCCCAATGATGTATAGGCCATGGGTAAGAAAGGGTTAAACAATATGCACATTAACAGACACGCACACAGTGATCTCATTTAGCTCTCTTTACTGAAGCTACTGTCCTGTTATTAACACAAGGCACCTAGTGCTCTCACTCTACGGTAGGGAACAAAGCTCTTCCCACTTACACGAGGCACAATGAATAAAGCTCTTCCCGCTTATGCAACACAATGAATAAAGCTCTTCCCACTTACACGAGGCACAAGGAATAAAGCTCTTCCCACTTACACGAGGCACAATGAATAAAGCTCTTCCCGCTTATGCAACCCAATGAATAAAGCGCTTCCCGCTTACGCAACACAATGAATAAAGCTCTTCCCACTTACACGAGGCACAAGGAATAAAGCTCTTCCCACTTACACGAGGCACAATGAATAAAGCTCTTCCCGCTTACGCAACCCAATGAATAAAGTGCTTCCCGCTTACACAACACAATGAATAAAGCGCTTCCCGCTTACACAACACATTTAACCAAAAGACAGTGGGCCCACAGTTGAAACAAAAAGCCTGTCTAAGCCGGCAATCCCCAAAATAACAAACGTCGGGGCGCCCCTAATCAATGGTACACGTGCCAGTTCAAAGTACTGAGCCTCTTCACCTCTTTAAGGGCACGCGCCGCACGAAGAGAATGTTTACCCCAGGCTCCAGCACTCGGAGTGCTCACTGTAACTGGCTCATGTGTACTTAACCAAGGGCTGGCCTGCTCCCGCAACGAATGTCTGTGTTGCGAGATGGCCGTCGAATGGTCCCGTGCTTGTCACCTGTGACAGGCAGGGGCGGGCTGGGTTGACGTTAGGCAGGCGACGGCTGGAGGTGGGTGTAGTCTGGCGACGTCCGTTGAGGGGTCCGCTGCTGCGACACGCGGGCTAAACTGTGGTGCTAGCCTAACTGAAGCTAAACTGTGGATCGGGACGATCCCTTGTCCTGTCGCCTATACTTTAACTAAAACGCAACGTGTGCAATATCTACCACACTCTTCGGCAGTAACACGTCTGCTTCTTTGTTCACAATGTCTCTTTAGCATTAACTGGAAGCTAAGCTATCGCATACGACATTAATAACCCGCCCCGTGACGGGGGTCATATCTCACGTGTCCTTAGTGTCTAGAGCTCCGCTCTACGCGTCCGCTTGCTTCTGTGTAGAAATGATGAAGAGGCTGTTCCGCTGTCTGAGTTCTGCCTTCAGCCCTCCCTTCTTCTTCTGTTGTCTCTCCTGCCCAACGTCACACCAGCTCCCCCTGGCGGCAGTCCAGTGCATGCTCCACTATTAAATGTCAAAGTTAGAAAGGGGAGTTTACACAACGTTATCCTGAACACAATAGAGTACAAGGAATTAGGTTAGACACATTGAATTATTGTTAGACATATTCAGGTGCCTACATCTATTTATGCCTTACTCTTGTTTTTATATTTAATACTGTGTTTAGGACTGTGTTTTTATGATCTAGGACTGTGTGACGGCTAGCACCTATAGGGCTGCATTTTAAATTTCGTTGTAACACTGTAACAATGACAATAAAGATCATTCTTTCTATTCTATCATATAAGGGTGTGAGAGGATAAGGGGTGAGAGAGGCTTCCGCCGTGATGGTGATGGTGAAGAAGGAGGAGGGGTGAGGAAGGCTCTCGCCGTGATTACAACATAAACAAGACAAACGTCTTTCTCTGGTCTGCATCCCCTTAACAATTGTGTGTATTGAGCCGTACTGTATTGTACCAATTCTGCAATGTGTTAAATAAAGTTTTCATTCATTCATTCATTCACCCCCACCCCCCTCCTCCACTCCCTGAGATACACCGAGATAAAGGTTTCAAGGTCGAGAGACGCAGATCCGACGGTGAGCACGCTCGTTTTGGACGCACTTCCTCTAAATCAAAAATGTATTTGCAAACGTGTATTTGCCTTGGCAGATGAACGTGTCTCGTAAAAAAAAACCTGTTCCATCCATCTGCGTGTCGTTTTTCTCCCGTCTCTCCTTTTGTTGATCATCACAGTCTTGTGTTTTCAACTTGTGGTGAAAGGCTTTTTGTTTGACAGCTCCGGGAAGCGCGCTCACACACGCACACACGCGCACACACGCGCAAACAACACCTCCCTCCCTCCATCCCCTCCTCTCTCTATCTCTCTCACCCACCCAGTGCGTGTTCCTTTTCATTTTGCATTTTTGTTCTGCTTCCTATCGTGACAAGAAACGGTTCCGTTACGAAAAGCGAAAGACGTACGTGATTGAAGTAAAAAAAAAAAAGTATAATAATAATAATAATAACACAACAACAATAAATTAAAAAAAAATAGAATAAAACGCACCAGATGGAGATGAGAAGAATGTGAGAGAGCAGCCTGAGGCGCGCTGGTCCTCTGAAGAGTCACATCATGGGTTCATCACTCAGATCAGAAGACTCTCTGGACGCCGGGCTGATGGTGAGTGAGTGCAGCGGGAACCGAGAGGGGTTCAGCGGGGAGGTGAGTGATCCGTCACCGGGGGGTTCCACTCAGACGAGAGTGATGAGCAGGAGTTAATGTTTCCCCTCCGAGAACTTAAAAAGTAAAGCCTAGTTTACTAATGCCTCGTTTTTTTTAAACTTTTTAATTAAGCCCCCCCCCCCCAAAAAAAACAACCCTTTTACTGTCTGTATCATTATGAACCTTACTTACTGCTACTATTGTAAGTAGTGCAACTGCCTATATTTGTTTTGTATATCAATTATCATTGTGCTGCAGAACAGGAACCTGCTGAAAACCAGTTTGTAACTGAGCCAGGCCAGTTTGTGAAATGTATTTTTTACCCTTTCCTGTATAAATAAAGTAAAAAGGAAATTAAATACTTATACTACTATCTATCATGCTAATATGTTTATACTACTATGTTACTATAATTACCTATCATTCTAATATGTCTATCCTACTATGCGACTGTACTACTACGCCATGGCCGCCTAGTTATAGTTGAAAGTGGGGGTGCAGATTTTTTAACATTTAATGAACACCTGTATGTGCAATTTCCTGCAATATAGAGCCTTCAATCTTGACCAAAATAAAGCTGCTCTTTTCACTATAAAACTCAGTTTATATTGCAGTATGATAGCTATAATAATAATAACTTCACTGCGAGGGCTCTTTTAGCTAACGCTAGCTAGGCACGTATGATAGCCAATTACTATTATAATAATAATAATAATAACTTTCCCATCCTCCCAAAGCCCCTCCGGCCCCGTTCACATCCGCAGCGGCAGTACCAACAATAACAACAACAACAACTAATTGACGCTATCAATAGCCCCAGTGAGCGCGGCGGCTGAATGAATTAATGAAAACTTTATTTAACAGATTGCAGAATGGGTACAATACAGTACGGCTCAATACACACAATTGTTAAGGCGATGCAGACCAGAGAAAGACGTTTGTCTTGTTTACATCAGGGTCCATGTTAACCCCTTTCGTGACTGTGCTGCACCGAGTGAATCCACAGTCACTTGCTCCTCAATGGGAAACCAACCTAGATTTACCATGAAGGACTGGTTCTGGCCGAACCGTTCGTTATACAAGTATCACAGAGACATTACAAAGGTGCTCACAGTTGCACGAGGGGTTCGCACAGAGATACGGGATGGTTTGAAAGCTCGGCGTTGCTAATAAATATTTTTAATATTTTTTTATAAACTGCTCAAAGCGGCATTATTTCCGCCGTTGGGCGATCACAGCGCCTGCGCACCATCCCGTATCTCTGGATTCACTCGGTGCAGCACCGAGGCTCACCATACGAGAAATATTCAGTTTCAATCTGTTTGCGCATTTAGTATACAGTCACAGTGTTCGACTTACATGATGATTTGCTCCATTTTGATGTAAACGCCGAAGAATAATCCTCACAATGTTATCCAATATCCAGCCTGAATTTTTCAAGGGCTTTCGAAAAAGCCGCCTCCCCCAACATGTCGTATACGTCATGCCGACGAACCGTGGCCCGTGGGCACTGGATCAAACCATTAAAGTGGGGGGTCACACAATCTTTGGAAACTTAAAAACTTGCTATTAAGTGTCATTGCGTATTAATAATTTGATTGAAATTACATAGTTATGGTTAGATTTATATATGGGGGGGGGGGGTATATCATATTTTTCATATGATCAAAAAGTGGGGGAGCAAAACCAGACGTTTGCCCCCCCATGTTCAATAGTCGTAGAGCAAATGCTCCGCGTGCTCTATTGCGCAGGCGTCTATGCTACTACCTATCATTCTAATATGTCTGTACTACTACATATCATTCTAATATGTCTGTACTACTATACTTATACTACTACCTATCATTCTAATATGTCTGTACTACTATACTTATACTACTACCTATGCTAATATGTCTATACTACTATGCTACTAATACTTATACTACTACCTATCATTCTTATATGTCTATACTACTATGCTACTATACTTATACTACTACCTATCATGCTTATATGTCTATACTATACTTATACTACTACCTACTATACTAATATGTCTGTACTACTATACTTATACTACTACCTATGCTAATATGTCTATACTACTATGCTACTAATACTTATACTACTACCTATCATTCTTATATGTCTATACTACTATGCTACTATACTTATACTACTACCTATCATGCTTATATGTCTATACTATACTTATACTACTACCTACTATACTAATATGTCTGTACTACTATACTTATACTACTACCTATGCTAATATGTCTATACTACTATGCTACTATACTTATACTACTATCATTCTTATATGTCTATACTACTATGCTACTAATACTTATATTACTACCTATCATGCTAATATTTATACTACTATGCACTCGGTGTGTAACACTCCAGCTCAACACTATTTAACAATCAATGCCACTGACCCTTAGCTGCCAGAGTTGTTCCCTTCCTGCTGACTTGTTGTTTTTCTGTCTGTAAATTGCTTAATTTGGATAAAAGTGTTCAGCTAAATGACTAAATGTAAATGTAAATGTTGTAAGATTGTGTTTATAGTAAAGCCTAGTTATATTTACAGACGTTTAGTGTTAGAAATATTTCAACTCCCCATCCATCATAAATCCATCCTAAATATTATTTACTTATTGATATTGAGGTACTACGGAAGCGTATTCACACCAGAAACAGACAAAATCAGTTTCGCGTTATAACGTGATAACTTCTTGTTTTAACGTAAAAGTTTCACGTTATAACGTGATAACTTCTTGTTTTAACATAAAACATTTAATGAATGAATGAATGAATGAATTAATGAATGAATGAATGAATGAATGAATGAATGAATGAATGAATGAAACGTTTATTTTTGAACATGTTATTCTCCATATTTCTCCAAACAACTCACGGTATCTTGTTCCGTCAAACCAAACAATCAACAAATTAAAAAACATTAAAAAAAAAACATAAAAAAAAGGAATTATAAACAAAAGGTCAAGAGCAATGTGTTTGGTTAGCAGACATGTCCAAAAAGGGAGTAGAGGGAAGCTAAGCTACCCCCTTACATTTATATTTGTTCTTCCATTAATTTAACTTTATAACGTGATAACTTCTTGTTTTAACATAACACGTTATAACATGATAACTTATTGAAACGGTGTGGGCCGTCTGCGAGACCGGAACATTGAGGAATATGGCTCATTTACACAATTTGATTCAGTTCTACTTCATGCTTGAGTTGAGACATGGCGAGATTCTGCTATTATTGAGCACGGTGGATGATATTTATTTTATTTTTTATTATGTTTTTGGTAGATGTTTTATTGTTTTTTTCCCTACGGGGCAGTCTGGAAGTATGGGAGAAAGATGGGGAAGACATTCGGCAAGGGTCGCCGGGTCCGGGAGTCGAACCTGGGACGGCCGCGTCACACCGCAGCGCTGTACGTGGTGCGCCACCCTGGCGCCCCCCGGTGGATGATATTGTGATAAGTATGCGTACACTAAGAAGGATGTTAAAATGCATGGGGCTGTACAGAATAGGGTGACCAGGTGTCCCCCTTTTGGTTGTACTGTCCCACCATTTGACCAAATGTCCCGCGTCCCTCATATTGAGAGGATGTCCCTCTTTTCGAAGCCAAAAAAAACATGCGTCTAAAAGCCCCTCCCTACAGACAGTAAACGTAGCAACCCGCCTCTTGTCCACACACATTGCTCTGATTGGTTATAGTACTTTAGCGTGCTGCTTGCCTGCTTGTGACGTGACTGAGACTGAGTCGTGACGCTACCTCATATCGCAAATCTGATTGGTAAAAAAAAAACACAACAACATTACAAGCGAACTAGTTCAAGATGGAAAGCAGTAAAAAGAAACGGACCTGCAGTTACAACCAAGACTGGCAAACGACACATGACTGGGTGAGGCAGATGGCAGGCAATCCGCAGCAGGCTTTCTGTGTTTTGTGTCATAGTTCGTTTTCAATTGCGCATGGAGGAGAATACAACTTGAAGCGCCACAGTGGACGTGAGTCTCACTTGAAAGTGGCTCACCAAAAAGAAACATCCAGATCTATGGATACGTTTCTTTTTAAACCAAACAATGATAGTCAGACGGACAAGGTCACTGCAGCTAGATAACAAGTGTCTATCACACAGTACAACACTCCCATTCATACAGGTCAGCCGACTGTGGTAACCTTTAACCTTTGATTTAAATCTATTCGGTGAAGACCATGGCAGTTATTCTAATATAGAAACACAATTTATTTGTATTATTTTTTTTTTATTATACTACACTGTTTTCCCTAGTTCTGTGTTAACAGGGAATATCAAACACAAGACATTCCTGTCAAGTGATGACGTTTGAATATTTAAAACAGATGTTAGGTGGTATTTAATTTGTATTTATTTTGATTGAACCTTTAACCTTTGATTTAAATCTATTCAGTGAAGACCATGGCAGTTATTCTAATAAAAAAAAATACATTATCTATCTGTCCCACTTTGTCCCACCAAAATCTTACTGTTGTCCCACTTTTGGACTTTTTGCATCTGGTCACCCTAGTACAGAAGGAAGAATGAGTCTGACCCTCTGGAGGTAGCATCAGTTCTCATTGATCAGCTGGAGGGACACGGACCGCTCCATGGATACAAGCTACACCATCTCACCTGCATCCAAGCTGGGCATGTTGTGACCCAGAATACAGTGAGGCCTTTGTTAAAGTGTCCAGACCCCCCCGTGGTGTTTGTTGAGCAAAGACGGCGAAATCGCCTGATGCGACAATCGCTCGATTTATAATTATACCAAATGGCTTTAATTTGTCGTAACCGTCAACATGCCACAAAAAATGTGGCCCATGGTTAGCATATATTCTCCGTCTTTGCTCAACACCACGGGGGTCTACTCTAGACACTTTAACAAATGCCTCACTGTAGGCCTATTTTGGGTCACAACTAGGGATGTCCGATATTATCGGCCGACCGATATTATCGGCCGATATCGGCAGTAAAATGTGATATCGGAAAATATTGGTATCGGTTTAAAAGAAATAAAAAACAATAACAATATTTGTTATATATATATCCAGTGAAATTATTAGTTACCTGAAATTATTCAGTTTTTTGGACGGGGAAACCCTGCATATATCGGTATCGGTTGATATCGGTTGATATCGGTATCGGAAATTAAGAGTTGGACAATATCGGAATATCGGTATCGGTAAAAAAGCCAATATCGAGCATCCCTAGTCACAACATACATACCCAGCTTGGATGCAGGTTGTAGCTTGTATCCATGGAGCCATCATTTTAACATCATTCTTAGTGTTGACGCATACATATCACAATATCATCCACCGTGCTCAATAATAGTAGAATCTCGCCATGTCTCAACCCATGCATGAAGTAGAACTTAATCAAATCGTGTAAATGAGCCATATTCCTCAATGTTCCGGTCTCGCAGACGGCGCACACCGTTTCGATAAGATATCACGTTATAACGTGAAACGTGTCATGTTAAAACAAGAAGTTATCACATTTAATAACGTGAAACTTTTATGTTAAAACAAGAAGTTATCACGTTATAACGTGATACAGATATATTTTTTTCTGTTTCTGGTGTGGCAGCAATACGCTTCCGTAAGGTACAAAGGAAAATGATGTAATCAATCAACTTTATACTTTTAGTAGAATAAGGACAGAAACACGTGTTCGGGTTAGAAAGTGTTTCCTGTTGTTGTTTACATTTTATAAAGCGTTCAACGCTGTTGAAAGTTACAAGGATGGTGTAACTGCGGTTTCTCCTGGTGAAACACCCACTGTGACGGCTTGGATACACTGTGTAGCCAGACATGCAGGTGGTCAGATTAGATTCGATTAGATTAGATTCAAATGTATTGTCATCATCATACAACACAAGTACAGTACAACTAAAAGAAGTTTGACATCCAACTAGAGTCGAAATGTAACAGTAAAGTGCAATAGTAATATACAATGTACAGGTGATTAAACTGGGTATAAAATATATAAATTATTGAGTAATAGTGCTACATAGATGTATGTACAGAGTTGTAGTATTAATATGTACAGTGATACAGGTATAAAGACACTATGGTAGTAAGTCATACTGCCGGCCAGCAGCGTAACTAGTAAGAGTAGGTAAGGGATATGTACAGATATAGTAACTAGTAAGAGTAGGTAAGGGATATGTACAGATATAGTAACTAGTAAGAGTAGGTAAGGGATATGTACAGATATATATATATAGTATCTACAGATATGTACAGTGATACAGGTATAAAGACACTATGGTAGTAAGCCATACTGGCCAGCAGTGTAACTAGTAAGAGTAGGTAAGGGATATGTACAGATATAGATATAGTATCTACAGATATGTAACAAGGATTATATGCTTTATGGATGGATTATATGACCATGGAATAGTTTAAAATCAATTTAAGTATATACTGTGATATGTACAGTATATATAATATACATATCTAAAAGCAGGAGTGTATTATAATGATGAACTCTTAAAGGTATAGTTTTTTTGGAATTCTATCTTTTGAAATCTAAAAGTGGCCTTGCACTGAATGTGTGTGTAGTTTTCTTTTGTCCAGCATGGTTGTCTGTAACCATTGGTTACCACTTTCAAAAGGAAAGGCCTCATTTCTGTGTAGCAGGTGAAACACTGGAAAAGCATGATGTCACTGTTCTACTGTGACCTGTTTACAAGATCCAGCAATAAAACACCAAATTATTATGTTTTTGTTGATATATTTCTCACATAGCAACCGTTGTCTTTTCCAAAACAACGGTTGCCATGTTATTCAGGCAGCCATGCTGGAAGATTACTACACAAACATTCTGTGCAAGGCCTGGGGGGTCATGGAGGGGGGGGGGGGGGGTCATCTAAGAGAAGCAGGCTATTCTCTGTCCTCGCTCCACAATGGTTGAACGAACTTCCCACCACAGTCAGGACAGCTGAAACTCGCCCAATTTTCTGTCGTCGACTAAAAACCAAAATAAATCAATATCTGAAATGAAAAAAACCCTCTGTACTGTCTTTTACTAGTATGCAATCTGTTACTAAGTAAGCTACCTTGCCTATACTACTATCTACTATGCTAATTATGTCTTTACTACTATGCACTCAAGACTGTAGCACTCAAGTTCAACACTGTTTGACGAACATTGTTACTCAGCTGAAAGAGTTGTACCCTTCCTGCTGACTTGTTGTACAGAACTCGCTTTGGATAAAGGCGTCATCTAAATGACTCAATGTAAATGTAAATGTAAATATAATGTAAATGTAAATGTAAATGTGACGTAAATGTAAATGTAAACGTATAACAGAGTCTAGGGTACAGTATGGTAACAGAGGGTACAGTATGGTAACAGAGCCTAGGGTACAGTATGGTAACAGAGGGTACAGTATGGTAACAGAGAGTACAGTATGGTAACAGAGCCTAGGGTACAGTATGGTAACAGAGGGTACAGTATGGTAACAGAGAGTACAGTATGGTAACAGAGTCTATAGGTACAGTATGGTAACAGAGTCTAGTGTACAGTATGGTAACAGAGGGTACAGTATGGTAACAGAGAGTACAGTATGGTAACAGAGTCTATAGGTACAGTATGGTAACAGAGCCTAGTGTACAGTATGGTAACAGAGCGTACAGTATGGTAACAGAGTCTATAGGTACAGTATGGTTACAGAGAGTACAGTATGGTAACAGAGTCTATAGGTACAGTATGGTAACAGAGTCTATAGGTACAGTATGGTAACAGAGCCTAGTGTACAGTATGGTAACAGAGCGTACAGTATGGTAACAGAGCGTACAGTATGGTAACAGAGTCTATAGGTACAGTATGGTAACAGAGTCTATAGGTACAGTATGGTAACAGAGCCTAGTGTACAGTATGGTAACAGAGAGTACAGTATGGTAACAGAGTCTATAGGTACAGTATGGTAACAGAGCCTAGTGTACAGTATGGTAACAGAGGGTACAGTATGGTAACAGAGTCTATAGGTACAGTATGGTAACAGAGTCTATAGGTACAGTATGGTAACAGAGTCTATAGGTACAGTATGGTAACAGAGCGTACAGTATGGTAACAGAGTCTATAGGTACAGTATGGTAACAGAGTCTATAGGTACAGTATGGTAACAGAGCCTAGTGTACAGTATGGTAACAGAGAGTACAGTATGGTAACAGAGTCTATAGGTACAGTATGGTAACAGAGGGTACAGTATGGTAACAGAGAGTACAGTATGGTAACAGAGTCTATAGGTACAGTATGGTAACAGAGCCTAGGGTACAGTATGGTAACAGAGAGTACAGTATGGTAACAGAGTCTATAGGTACAGTATGGTAACAGAGGGTACAGTATGGTAACATAGGGTACAGTATGGTAACAGAGTCTAGGGTACAGTATGGTAACAGAGTCTAGTGTACAGTATGGTAACAGAGAGTACAGTATGGTAACAGAGTCTATAGGTACAGTATGGTAACAGAGGGTACAGTATGGTAACATAGGGTACAGTATGGTAACAGAGTCTATAGGTACAGTATGGTAACAGAGTCTAGTGTACAGTATGGTAACAGAGAGTACAGTATGGTAACAGAGTCTATAGGTACAGTATGGTAACAGAGGGTACAGTATGGTAACAGAGTCTATAGGTACAGTATGGTAACAGAGTCTAGTGTACAGTATGGTAACAGAGAGTACAGTATGGTAACAGAGTCTATAGGTACAGTATGGTAACAGAGGGTACAGTATGGTAACAGAGAGTACAGTATGGTAACAGAGTCTAGGGTACAGTATGGTAACAGAAGGTACAGTATGGTAACAGAGGGTACAGTATGGTAACAGTATGGTTGCAGTGAAAGGGTTAACCATTTGGTTGTGCGGTAGTGAAAGGGTTAACCTTCTGTATTGTTTCAGTGAAAGGGTTAACCATTTGGTTGTGCGGTAGTGAAAGGGTTAAACTCCACATATTTGCATATAGTTGAAAGGAGATGAGCGCGGGTGAAGAGGAAGAAACCGACGCGCTACAGGTGTTCTGGATGCAAATGAGACCTCAGCGCAGGTGTATTATGACTTCACTTTGACACAAACCTGCTAATAGTCTTTTTATAGATTTTAATGTCCAGAAATCTATCATAATCTTTTTTATAGATTTGAATGTTCAGAAATCTATCATAATCTTTTTTTTTTAAAGATTTGAATGATGAAGACTTTATTTCAGACTCAAGGTCCATATTACATACAAAACAACAAAAAGAATACAATAACAAAAGAAACAAGGCCAACAACATTGTAACTGAGGGGTACAATTCCCTGACTGTATTGATACGTATGGTATTATTAAACCACTACCGCTTGTACTTTAACTTCTGGCCATCCAGTACATGATATAGATATGATGAACACTTTCCCACCTGATGAAACGAAGTCCACACAAATGTATAAATCGAATATTTTATATAGCAAAGGGTATATACAACGTTCACTTAATGACATTTATGATTTGAAATGCACTTGTAAGGCAAATGAGTATTCGTAGGTAAATCAACATTGAATGTCCAATCTCTGGTTACGCAGGGAGCAAGTATACAACCTGGTTCTTTAGGGAACTATAGCGATGGTACTTAAATGATTATAGCTGGATACACTAAAGGGGGGGTCCCGCTGGTCGTAAGTCAGTAGGGGGGGGGTTAGGAGAGCCGCTGGCGGTATCCCATCTGGCCGACGATTTCTTGGGAGAATTCAGAGTGCTGAACACGGTGCCCACAGAACCTCGGTCCACAGATGAATACAGCTGGGCCCTCTGGTGGACGGTAGCTGCCGGTCCACAACGAAGAGACGTGAGGCGACCTCACTCGGGGTAGAGCGCCGTCTCACCTGGACTCCTCTCGGGGGGGGTAGTTCCAACACTCAGCAGTGTTGGCTGTTATCCATGGCATAATCAAAGCACCCAAAGCACGTAGATAATCCAAGCCGTGTAGGGCTCGCCGTCGTCCGGGTGAAGTAATCCAATGTACAGGTCCACTCGTCCTGGCCCGGAGCTCCTCGGATGCAAGCACCACACGTGGTCTGCCCAGCCTGGTTAAGACTCCAGATAACGTCAGGAACGATGGGGGTACTGCTCACTTTATAACTCTAACCGAACGATGCACCATACATAATAGACTATTATTAACTTAATAGAAATACGTCCCACTCGACGGTATAGTGCCAAACTATGACAATTCAACTATTAATCCACACGATGTCTCAATGCCTATTCTGAGGCCAAGTAGGCCATACTGCACCACACGTGCGTCGTGGGTGAGGCTTCACGTCTGTTACTAGGTTGGAGGGTAAAAGACTAATGGACTAAAAGAAAGTTCTACTTTACTTGCGCCATATATATATGCGCTGTGAACAAATAGTACCATTCGTATTTCGCCAGACGTATTCCTACGCGGAACCAGGCTTGTAACGACATGTTCGTCGGCACGATTGAACTTGAACCAAGGGGCTTGGCTGCTGGCGCCAGGTTCTCGTCCAATGGTAGAATGAAACTATTATGGGCTGTTAGTAGACTAAAGGGATATTCAGTGTATATTGTACAAGGAATATACAGGGGATATCAAACGATATACAAATACTATTAAATATATATCCATAAATAAATATATATATTCGGTTTAATCTGATCCTTCACAACAACATAGCTTAAAATACTTAAAGGCATCGATTCCAATGTTTCCACAAATCAGAGGAGTACCTCGTATCACTTTGTTTTACATCACTAATGGCACCTAGTATCTTGTCTTTTTACTCTAATAATCGACACATGAATTTAAACATCAAACAAAGTTCCTCAGAGTACTGTGAATGTTCATGCTATCATAATCTTTTTTAATAGATTTTAATGACAGAAATCTATTACAATTTGGGAGGTGTTAATGTCAATTATCTGCTCATTTTATGCCTGTGTGTATTTTGTATTTAATTTTTTTTATTATTTTTTAAACAAACAAATAAACAAACATGACAACATACAATTAGATATACAAGCATTAATTAACAGTGCACATCCAGTTAAATCACCATTTTTAAATAAATGTCTTATACAAGATATACACCTAATACCTGCTATCTAATACCCTACACACATATGCTCTCGCTCGCTCCCCCCCCCCGGGCCCCCCCTTGGATAATCCATCCATTATCATTCGCTCCTAACCAGGCACTACAATTATATGCTAGCTTTTATTCTCTCCACCACTTCTGACCACATTGTAATTTTGGATTCACTGAGACCCAAAATTCTTGCTGTGGATATTTCTAGATAAATCACATCGAGATATGTAAGAATCCAGACCTTCCGGCACATTTTTTCCGGTTGAAACCATCGTGATGCTATCAGCTTTTTAGCCGCTGTGATACCAGATAAAACCAATCTCTTTAGCTGTATAGGTACTGCACACTCAAAAACATCATTCAACAGCAATACAGAGGGGTGTACAGGTATATTCAGAGTTAAGAGACTTGATAATTGCTGGGTCACTTCTTTCCAGAATATCTTAACTGGTGGGCAGTCCCAGTACATGTGCATAAATGTACCCTCGTCCCCATTTGTACATAAGGAGCATTTGGAGTCTTGTTTAAGACCCATTCTGTTCAGTCTTATAGGAGTCAAGTATGTCCTATGAATATAGTTAAGATTGATTTGTTGATGGTCCGGGTTCCGTGATGCAAGTCGAACATTTGCCCAGGCTTCTTGCCAATCAAAATCTTTTTCCAGGTCTGGTATATCCCTCCTCCAGACAGAGTCTAGGTGGAGGATTTCATACGAGGATGTTAGTAATTGATGATAAAAATCTGATACAAAACCTCTAGATGTCTCTCTTTCATAGAAGAATTTGTGGTATCTGTGGTGTACAATTGGTATCCTTAATGGAACACCGTGAGCCTTCAAACATAACAATAACTGTGCGTAAAAATAATATGTGGAACCGGTGAGATTAAATTTGTTGTGTATTTCCTCATAACTACAAAAACCCTGTTTGTTGAAAACATCTCCTGATGTGTGTATGCCCTGCTTTTCCCATTTAGGGTATCTTATAGGTCGTTTTCCAATCAGGAGTGCATTGTTATTGAATAAGGGAGTATGATTATGCCATTTATGTGGGTTACAGTGGCGGCCGCTGGGTACTTCGCCACTAGGGGCGCTATACCAAACATTTTGCAAATGTTTGGTAAAAAAAGCCCAACACAAACACGCACAGCTCTCTCTCTCTCGCTCTCTCTCTCTCTCTCGCTCTCTCTCTCTCTCTCAGATGATGTCAGATCCATTCAATAATAAACACATTTGTAAAGCTCGTTATTTTAAACAAGTTA
This sequence comes from Notolepis coatsorum, assembly GCF_963971535.1. Lineage (NCBI taxonomy): Eukaryota > Metazoa > Chordata > Actinopteri > Aulopiformes > Paralepididae > Notolepis > Notolepis coatsorum. Next base: position 1,478,524 of record NC_140170.1, on the reverse strand, counting down.
CCATTCATTGTCTGAGTGGTTATGTCCCACATGCGGCGAAATTAGAGAGAGAGAGAGAGAGCGAGAGCGAGAGAGAGAGAGAGAGAGAGAGAATTTTAGTAAAGTTACATTTTCAACAAGATTGCTGCTATTTAAACACTTCATGGAAACGGGGTAACGTTAACCTTATGTCGACTGTAGTATTGTATGACCTCGACATAACGTTTAAACGTTAACGTTACTCCGTTTCCATGAAGTAATTATAAAAGTGGCCAGCTAAGAACGGAGCTAACAGCTAGCAGTAGCTGTAACGTTACAACGTTATGTGGCATCAGTAGACAACGTATCATGTATTAAACTAGAGTTAAGATCGCTAATCTACCTTGTTGTTGGCTTGTTGATAAAGTATATCCACTCCATGGCATTGTCCATCCAGCCTGTGTTGATGTCCATCCATTGTCCGCATCCATATAGCTTGTTGTTAGCCAACAAGCTGTGTGAGTGAAGAGCTGTGTCTTTGTCCATTTCCGCCTCGAACAGCCTGCAAACTACCTGGCGTTCTATCGCCATGCTCTAAGACAAACTCTAACCTTAACCAACTTTGAAAGAGTGCCTAAGCTTAACAGTCTAAAGAACTTGCAGTCACGGTACGCTCGTCTAAGACAAACAGCTGCCTGCATCATTCTCACAACAACACTATCTCCACCGACCAACCTAGGAATAATAACCTAGAAATTGGATTCGGCCAATGATTTGTCCGTCTTTCAAACGGTGTTGATTTGATGGATTTAACAGAATTATCCAATTCCATGGTGGTAGCTTTAGCTAACTATAAATCGAAATGAAAATACTCAGTCCTTGAATAAACCTGGCGCATTCTCTCTCTAAGCCAACCCGAGAAATGCGGCTATGGAAAAAAACTGGCATCGCGTCGGCCAATCAGAGAGCGTCTCCACGAAAATGCGGCTATGGAAATTCTTCACGGAAGTTCACGCTGCTGCCTAGACCGCTTCAAATCGCGCTCGGATTCCAACATAATAGTCATATTTCAACGCACAACGCCGTATGCACTGATTGGCTGTGACGGAGACAGCGATCAAACTGTGACGCGCACTCAGAGCGCTATCGCTTCTAGCCCGGGCGAGAAATACGAAAAAATTTAAAAAAACGTCACTTCCTGCTCATGAAAACGATGTTTTTTTAATTTAGATAATAACGTTATATTGTGCATTGGAAATACAAACATACTTAAAATGAGTAAATATTATTAATTTTAAACATGTTTATATTATTTATAGGGCTATAAAACACAAAAACGAAAAAGTTTTATTGTCTTCTTCTCTGATTTAACAGCAGCTGGCCAGCAGGTGGGTCGGCGCCGTTGCGCCCCTAGTGGCGAACCGCCACTGGTGGGTTAGAATTTTTTTTTTGTGTTTCACGCCATATCCGGATCGCATGAGTAATAATGGGGCCAAATTTCCGTTCGCATTGCTTAATTGATAATTTGGTGTATACTATGTCCTGCAGTCTATGTGGTGCCACTATATTTTCTTCAAAATTTTCCAGGAAAATTGGTGGTGCCTGTGTGTATTTTGTGTGTACATTACTGCTGTTAAGCACTTCCTGTATGAAGGGTGCTATACAAATAAAGTGTATTATTATTATTATTATTATTATTATTATTATTATTATTATTATTATTATTATTATTATTATTATTATTATTATTATTATTATTATTATTATTATTATTATTATTATTATTATTATTATTATTATTATTATTATTATTATTATTATTATTATTATTATTATTATTATTATTATTATTATTATTATTATTATTATTATTATTATTATTATTATTATTATTATTATTATTATTACCTTGTGTATACTGTTTACTTTTACTCTTACTCACATAGTATATATTCAGATACATTTTTTTTATTTCCTATATTTATTGTAACATATAATATAACTGATAGGGCATACAGACCCTCATCTGCACCTTTGTTTACACTGTTTAATTTTTTTCATATTTTTATATTTAGTTAAGTTAAGTTCATATCTGAGTTAATTATATTGTTTACACTGTGTATTTTCTTATTTTTAGATCAATTTGTATTGCCTATATTTATATATTTCTACTAGGGGTGTAACGGTACGTGTATTCGTCCCGCGAATTTACGGTACGGCCGTCACGGTGCGGTACGCGCAGCCATACGACGAATACACCCCACAGCGCAAACACACCAGTCGCACATGCAGGCACTCGCGAGGTTCCGTGCGAGAACAGCGCGCGGCACACCGAGTCCCTGACTTCAGTTCAGAGCGGGCGAAAGTGCACGGAGAAAGGCACATTTACACTGGAACAGCTGCAGGGTCATTACAATTTTACAGTTTTCTTTCGTTTTCTTGTTCGCCCAATAACGTTAACCAAATGAAACCAATGGAAAGACACACACACGCGTCGCAGACACACACACATCAACATTCTCCCCCGCCGGACTCACAGGCACAATCAAATAAAAAAAATAAACATACTTTTCCGGACAGATCATCTGAGCACCACTGTGTTTAAATCCAAATAATCCTCTGCCATTGTTGTAACATGTCATCTGTTCTCTAGTATTCAGTCTCGTCGTGAAGTTAAATTCTCTCTAGAAGTGAAACTGAAACTTAGCAAGGATAAGTTGTTAAAGGGGCAGTAGGCAAGTGGATGCCTCAACACAGAATGACACCAGTATCACTGACTACCACGGCAAGCCTATAGAAAAGTATTCTATTTAATAATAATCATTATAATAATTATCATAAATATAATATATACATTTCAATTTTTTTTTTAGATTTATATTAATAATAATAATTATAAAACAAATTATGTTGTACCGAACTCGTACTGAACCGTGACCCGAATACTGAGGTACGTACCGAACCGTGGCTTCTGTGTACCGTTACACGCCTAATTTCTACTATTACCCTGCCCATACCTGTACCTCCCCCCTCCCCCATGCTGCTACTGTATGACACCCGGATTTCCCGAAGACGATCAATAAAGGAATAACTTATCTTATCTTATCTACAACTCTATACTGTACATACATCTGATTAGCACTACGGTAATACTCAGTAGTACTAATTACATATTTTGTACCCAGTTTAATCACCTGTACATTGTATATTACTATGGCATTTGCACTCTGGTTGGATGTCAAACTTCTTTTGGTTGTACTGTACTTGTGCCGTATAATGACAATAAAAACATTTTTAATCTAATCTAAATCTTAAAAGTAGTATGAATATTTCTCATCGTCTTAATGTGTTTCACGGAGGCGCTTTCTTCAAAGGGACCCACGCACGCACGTCTGTGAAATGTAGAGATGAGGAAAGCAACTTTTCAACAGCACTGAGCAAGTGTTTGGTGTGTGGGTGGGTGTTCTCAAGCAGCATGGAGCCAGCAATAACAACTCTGGACCGTGACATAATCCTTATGCAAAATGTTATCAGGACGCGTGACTCACACAGCTGAAAAGGTGCTAATAATCACGTGTTAAAGGGGCAGTTCACCCAACATCTTAAATAGATCAGATTAGGTTAGAGTAGATTCAAATGTATCGTCATCATGCAGCACAAGTACAGTACAATGATAATAAGTTTGGCATCCAACCAGAGTGCACATTTAAAGATTGTAAATCTTTTTTTTCCTTTTTTTTTTTACACACACATTAATACATACATTTGTAATAATAATACATGTTATTTGGTGGCGCCTTTCAGGACACCCAAGGTCACCTTACAGATCATAAAAAAATGTAATAAAAAAAAACACAAGGCAGTTAAAAGTCAAGGTTAACAATAAAACAAGCAACAGGAAGTATAAAAACAGTTAAGTTAAAATAACAAAACAAACAAATAATTTGTGTTGTAGGTACGTAAAAAACGCACATTGTAACTGAGGGGTACAATTCCCTGACTGTATTACTAGATATGATACTTACTACCACTACCTTTGTACTTAATATTCGGCCACCCAGTACACGGCATAAATATATTATCATGAACACTCTCACGTAGATGAAACGGATCCAACACAAATGTACGAATTAGAAACAGGTCTTTATTTCCTACACAGCGATGGTGTGTAGAATAAGCACTTAATCACTTAATTACATTTATGAATTGAAATAGTATGCACTTTTATGGCAAGGAGTATTCGTCGGTATATCAATAGAGAATGTCCAATCTCTTAAGGCGCAGGTGGTAAATATACGACCTGGAATAGTTAAGGAATAACAGCAATGATACTTTAATGATTATAGGCTGGATACACTAGAGGGGGTTAATCCGGTCGCTTGTAAGCCGACAGGAGTAGGAGGGGGGGGGGGGGTAGAATCCAGCTGCCTCGTCCGGCCAAGGGTATCCCAGGTGAACCCACTGTAGTGCCGTTCAATGCGCCGGCGATCCTTGGACCACAGATGAAAGCAGGTGGACTCTTTGTGGGCCGGCTCTCTCCGGTCCACGGGGGAGAGACGTGAAGAGACCTCGTCTTGCAGAGCGTCTCCTCACCTTGCGTCCTCTCCAGGGGGGGGGGTTCCAACACACGGCAGTGTCGGGGGTCTTTATCCATGGAATAATCAAAGTATCCAAAGCATAATCCGTGCCTGGGAAGGCGAGCTGTCGTCGGTAGAATAATCCGGTATACAGGTCCACTCGCTCGTCGGCTCTGGGGCTCCTCGGGTGCAGCTTCACATAGGGTCAACCACCCTGGGTAAGCAGCCAGTTCTCTGCCCGAAACGATGGGGTACTGACTACGGTAGTATTCTCACCGCACGAAGCACTATATATTAACAGACTATTATTAGCTTAATAGACTACGTCCAACTCGACGATATAGTGCCAAATATGACTATTCAAATATTAATATACACGATGTCTCAATACCGATGGTAGGCGAACTTGGCCTTACTCCCACACGTGGCGTCGCGGGGAGGCTTTACGTCTGTGACTCTATTGGAGGGTAAGTCAAGTCAAGTCAAGTCAAGAGTTTTAATTGTCACGGCATACAGGTATACAATGAAATGCGGGTGGTCTTGCCCGCAACGATGTGCAATACAGTGGTACATATAATAGAATCAAAAGAAGAAACAACATTGTGCAGTAACAGATAGCAGGTAACATGGAGTGACATCTCGGTATCTGTACATAGTTATTTACAGCGCATGTGTGACATGCTAGTTAGCTTTGGTAGTGCAATACACTGTTCCTGTTATTCTAATTTAAAGTGTCCTTTCCTTTGGCCATAAGTGTGCGTGTGTGCGACATGAGTGTGTGCCCGCTCATGTTAAAGTGTTAAGTGGCTGCTCGTGTGTGAGCGTGCACAGTGTGCGTGTCGTGTGTGTGTTCATGTGTGCTTGTGTGTGGACAGTTCAATGTTCTGAGCACTCAATGTACATTGTTCATGGCTCTGATGGCCTGGGGGAAGAAGCTGAGCCTAAGCCGCTCTGTCCTAGTAGCTGGGATTTGCAGGCGTCTGCCTGACCTCAGCAGCTGAAACAGGCTGTTATTGGGGTGGTGAGGGTCTTTCATTATCCTGCAGGCTCTGGATTTGCACCTCTTGTTGTATAGAACCTGCAGGGGGGGTAGTGCAATACCCGTGGTACGCTCGGCTGAGCGCACCACTTTCTGTAGGGCCTTCTTGTCCTGTGCCGTGCTGTTTCCATACCAGGCAGTGATGTTTCCGGTCAGGATGCTCTCTACAGCTCCTGAGTAGAAGGACTGGAGTATCTTCCCCGATACTCTGAACTTCCTTAACTGTCTCAGGTGGTAGAGACGCTGTTTCGCCTTCTTTACTACTGTGCCTATGTGTGTTGACCATGTCAGGTCCTCTGAGATGTGGACCCCCAGGTACTTGAAGCTGCTCACCCTGTCCACGGTAGCCCCGTTTATCATCAGTGGTGTGTGTGTCTCCTGCTGTCCTCTCCTATAATCCACGATCAGTTCCTTGGTTTTGCCAATGTTCAGGAGCAGGCTGTTGTCCTGGCACCAGCGTTCCAGTACCTCCACCTCCTCCCGGTAGGCCTTCTCGTCGTTGTCCGAGATCAGCCCCACCACCACCGTGTCATCTGCGAACTTCACTATGGAGTTGGAGCTGAACTTGGCCACACAGTCGTGTGTGTAGAGTGAGTACAGCAGGGGGCTCAGAACATAGCCCTGGGGGGACCCGATGCTCAGGGTGATGGTGTTGGAGGTCTGACCCCCCACCCTGACCGCCTGGGGTCTTTCGCTCAGAAAGTCCAGTACCCAGGCGCTCAGGGCGGAGCTCAGACCTAGCTCGATCAGCTTGTCCACCAGTCTGGTGGGGACTATGGTGTTGAACGCTGAGCTGTAGTCAATGAACAACAGTCTCACATAGCCCCCCTTCTGACGGTCAAGGTGCGAGAGGGTGCTGTGCAGTACCTGGGAGACCGCGTCGTCGGTGGACCTGTTTGTCCTGTATGCAAATTGCATAGGGTCCATATCACTGGGGAGGGAGGCACAAATGTGGTCCTTGACCAGCCTCTCGAAACATTTCATGACCACAGAGGTGAGTGCCACCGGTCTGTAGTCATTTGGACATGCTGGGGAGGGTTTCTTCGGCACAGGGATGATGGTAGACCTCTTGAAGCAGGCAGGGACCACTGACTCCGCCAGTGATTGATTAAATATGACGGTGAACACAGGGGCCAGCTGGTTGGCACAGGTCTTGAGTATACGTCCTGTTATGCCATCTGGGCCAGCAGCCTTCCTGGTGTTCACCTGCATAAATGCTCTTCTCACACTGTGTTCCGACAACAAGAGAGCGTCCCCCCCCCCCTCGCGGTTGCCCCCCCCCCTCCACAACAGCCGGCGCGCCAGTGACGTCACTAGCCGGAGAGCCAGCAGCGCCACTGTCTACACCAAACCGAGCGTAGAAGGTGTTGAGCTTGTCCGCAAGGGAGGCGTCGTCGCTCCCCATTGACGGGGCGCTGACTTTATAGTCAGTTATTGACTTCAGTCCCTGCCATAATCCTCTTGTGTCGTTTTGTGCCATTTGTGTCTCCAGTTTGTCAGCATATGTCCTCTTAGCAAGTTTGACTGCTTTGCGTAGAGTATAGACTGAAGCCTTATACTCCTCCATGTTTCCTGACTCTCTACCCAGGTTGTAGGCGGTGGTACGAGAGTTCAGAGCTGCTCTAATAGTGCTATCCACCCACGGTTTCTGGTTTGGGAAAATCCGCACCGTTTTCCTGAGGACAATACCATCAGCTATTGTTGTTATGTAGCACACCACTATGTCTGCTAGTTCACTGACGTCACTGGCACTTCCTATGAACATATCCCAATCCGTGTCTGCAAGCACGTCCTTGAGCGTGGCCTCTGATTCGTCGGTCCACTTCTTAGTCTCACGTGACACGACGGCGTCACGTGATCTCTGTTGATATGCCGGAAATAGCAAGATGGAGTCATGATCGCTCGAGCTTGTGGACCCCGTTAATGGCGGAGCGGCTACTGCCTTGTAACCCGCTTTGAACGGGGAATAGCAGTGGTCGAGTGTGTTCTTCCCTCTGGTGGAGCAAGCGATGTGTTGGAAAAAGGACGGCATCACTTTCTTCAGGTTGGCCTGGTTGAAATCGCCGGCCACTACCATCGCTGCGTCTGGGTGTTTGATCTGGTGTCTGTTGAGATGATCGTGTAATTCGCCCAGCGCTTTGCCCGTATTCGCGTGTGGGGGAATATACACGGCAGTCATGACGACTGCTGTGAACTCCCTCGGGAGGTGAAACGGACGACATAGGATAGAAAGATGTTCCAAGTCCGGCGAACACGAGTTTGAGAGGACCTGCACCCCCTCGGGATTAACCCAGGAATTGTTCGTGATGAGGCAGACTCCGCCGCCGATGGTCTTTCCTGAGCCAGCGTTGCGATCTGCACGTAAGAAACTGGACTGAAAAGAAAGTCCTACTTTAGTAGCGCAGTATATATACGCACTATGAACAAATAGTCCCATTAGTGGTGCGGTAGCCAAATTCCTACGCGGAACTAGGACTTGTTCGTACATGTCGAGCGGTACGTTTGAACTGGGTCTGAGGGGTATGGCAGCCTGGCACCAAGGTCTCGACCAATAGTAGAATGGAAACTATTATGGGATGTTCAGTAGGCTAGAATGGATATTCAATGCATATTGTACAAGGAATATACAAGGGATATCAGGGAATATTAGAGAATATACAAATACAATTAAATATATATATATAAATAAATATATATATTCGGTTTAATCTGGCCCTTCACAACAGCCACCCCCTGAATAGGTCCCAGACCTAATCAGTTAAACAGAGACAGATTAATCGCGTTGTCTATTTACACATAAGGGTTTGCTGTAGGGGTCAGTCAACTTCACAAAGTCATAGGGTTGTAGGGTCATGGTCATCATCGATTGTGTCTGGGAGTCGAGGCAGTTCTATGAGCCTCGCCACGGGACGGGTGTAAGTGCGACCCTGGACGAGCACTTCAGCTGCTCGGACCTTGCCGTCGGCACCGGTGATCACTTTGCTTACGGGGCCGGCCGGCCACATAGCTCTGGGCAGTGATTGATCAATCATCATGACGACTGTTCCTTCTGTCAAATTGTCTCTTCTCCTTTACCCACTTCTGGCGGGTCTGTAGAGACGGTAGGTAGTGCAGTAGGAAACTGTTCCAAAACTTGTCGGCTAATACTTGGCTGTACCTCCACATTCGTCGGCCGTTCGCTTCTTCAGGCCGGTACATTGTCTGTGGTAATGCAGGATCTAGCCGCCCCATCAGGAGTGTGTTGGGGGTAACTGGGTCGATATCCGCCACATCACTGGAGACATATCCGAGGGGCTTCGAGTTAAGTACTCCCTCAATCTCCGTGAGGACTGTCATTGCTCCTGCGTGATGTACATCCTCATCGTATTTCTTTATAATCAGCACTGTGACCTTGTGTCGGCTGTTCAATACGATCGGGTATTTAATGTCATCCGGTAGATTGGGGGCTCTGCGTAGGCGACCACCCACTCTGATGAGGGTATGAGCGTCGCTCTCGGGGGCCAGATGAATTAATCTGCTGTCGGATGGGACGGGCTTTCCTCCCTGCAGACAGGCCAATTCATCGGGGAACGAGTCTCTCTGGGCTCGCTGCAGTAGAAGCAATTCTGCTTCCTCGTAGTTAGCTGCTGACATATCAGCGGGGGACTTGCACTCCGGGTGGTACCGCAGGAATGTTCTTTGTTGTGCACTCTCTATGGACGTGCAATCGTTTATGTTAGGGTCGGTGGAGGCTACGGTGCTCAATCCACAGAACACAGACTTCTTAATTTCCACCTCCTCTGGACTTGCTTCCCTCGGGATAGGCATGGGCCACTGTCCTTCCGGGAGTCTTAGGAATGCGGGGCCGTCACTGTAGACATTGCGACGGGTGAGGTCATCCAGGGGCATCCCCCGGGTGATGACGTCAGCTGGGTTCTGTTTTGTATCAACGTAGCGCCACTCTGTTTCTCCGGTTAACTCTTCGGTTAAGTCTTGAATCTCGGTGACTCTGACTCCCACGAAGACTTTGTACTTGCATGAGTCCGATTTGATCCAGGCGAGTACCGTCGTGGAATCTGACCACAGGATTGTTCTAGACACCGGTATGGTGAGCTCACGTTGGATGAGCGTGGCTAGGTGCGCTCCGGCTAGGGCTGCGCAGAGCTCTAGACGTGGGATAGATTGTTGCTTGCGTGGGGCTATTCTCGAGCGGGCGAGGACAAATGCTGTGTAGATCTCTCCCCCCTGGTCTTGGGCCCGCAAGTAGGCTACTGATCCGTATGCGACCTCTGAGGCGTCACTGAAGACGTGTAAGTCCATTTTACATGTCTCTGGCCTCACCGTGGGTGGGAAGTAGCTTCGGCGCATATTAACGCCTGGGAGTGAGTGGAGCTCCATCTCCCACTCTCTCCAGGTGGATGCAAGGTGTGCGGGAATGGGGTCGTCCCAGCCCTGGTCCTTGTCCCACAATGCTCGTACAATCATTTTTGCCCTGGTGGTGTACGGTAGAATACATCCTAGCGGGTCATATTGTCGGGCGAGTGTTGTGTACACACTCCGTCTGGTGGTCGGCGCCGCCGCCGGCCTTCCCTGCTCCGTAGTCAGGGGCTTGTGTCTGTAGTGAAGCGAATCTGTTTTGAATCGCCACACCAATCCCAGGGTCATCTCCTGGGCTTCTCCCGGGATTGTAGCCATCCAGGTCTCGCTGCTGGCTGCCTTGTCCTCGGAGGAGAGGCTGCGCAGTACTTGCGGATCGCTGCTGGCCCACTGCCTGAGATCAAAGCCGCCTTTGATCAATGAGGCGCGGAGTTTAATCAGGAGAGCCTCGGCTTCTTCCTGGGTTGAAAGGCTTTGTAGACAGTTGTCTACGTAGAAGCTGTTCTTTACGCTGTGTCGGACCTCTTCGTCCGCTGCTGGGTCCTCTGCTACATGTTTCTGTAGTGCAAATGTCGCACAGCAGGGGCTGCACGTCGTTCCGAAGGGGAGGACTTCCCATTGGTAGATGGCTGGGTGCTCATCTCCTGGCTTCTCTCTCCATAGGAACCGTAACAGGGGCTTGTCCGCCTCTACTAATCTCACCTGCAGGAACATTCCTTTAATGTCCCCGCTGATGGCCACCTTTTCCTGGCGGAAGCGGAGTAGAACGCCGAGTAGGGAGGGGCCGAGTGTGGGACCGGGCAGTAACTCTTTATTCAGATTTTGGGATCCGATCTGGTAGCTGCAGTTAAATACTATGCGGTCTTTACCGTTGTGATGGACCTTGTGGTGGGGCACGTACCACGATTCAGTGGTCTGGTCAGCCTCTTTAATGTCCATCTTTGTGACGTGTCCCGCTGTGATGAGCTTCTCAATCTCAGCGCGGTATACACTCTCTTGGGCGGGGTTCTTGGCTAAGCGCCGCTCCGTGTTCAGCAGGTACCGTTCTGTGGCGTCTGTCTTGGCGTGGAAAGTAGGCATTCCTTCTCGCCGCAGGAGTGGCGTGGCGTATCTCAACACGCCGTTGACCGGGACTCTCTTGGTCCCTGTCTCGAGGAGGTGAATTGCGTAAATGTCATCTTTAGAGCGAATGTCTTTCTTTCCGTTCTTAAAGGGCATTTGTTCTAGGGTCCATAGCCGCTCTACGTGTTGCAGGAGTGCGGTTTCTCCCTCTGTGACTCGGGAGTGGAGACATCTAGTGGCTGTACTTCGGTTGAGAGATTTGGCGAGCGGGCCTTGGAGAGTCCATCCCAAACGGGTCTCGACTGCTGCAGGACAGCCTCGGGGTCCGGTATGAACCCGGTCCATCGGGACAATGAGGTCTGCATGGTCGGAGCCTATCAACAGGGTCGGCATAGCATTGTCTATGAGCGGGATCGGTAACTTGCGCAGATGTGCATATTTCTCCATCAGCTTGGCGACGGGGTATGTGTACCGCGACAGTCCTATTTCTTGGCTGGTGAAAGCGTCTGCAATCTGGTACCGTCGCTCAGGCTGGCCGTTTGCTGCGATAGAGAATGAGACATTCTCGCCCTTTATCGTCTTCAAATCTCGTCTTATTGTCCGAATTGTCATTTGGGTTTCGCTTCCCCGCAGCCCTAGCTGGGCCGCAGCGGAGGCGAGCAGCAGGGTCTTCTCTGACCCGTCATCGAGGACGGCGTAAGTGTCCAGGACTTTATTCTGGTAGCTTAGTGTCACACGCACTACCTTTAGGAGTACTCGGGCTCCACTGCTGCTGGCGTGATCGATGTACATGACGCTCGCTTTGCGGCTGGATGGTGCAGGTGAAGGGCGCCGTCTGTTACTGTCGTGAAGTATGTCCAGATGGGCTCCATCGCACTTGGTGCACCTTTTCTTTAAGCGGCATTCGGCTGCCATGTGTGAGCGCGCACAGCGAAAACAGCGCTTGTTGGACTTTATCCATTGACCTGCTTCCTCCGCGTTCAGCTTGGGGAAGGAGTCACATTGCGCTAGCCAGTGTTCTTTCTCACAGTAGGGGCACACTATCTTCCACTTCTCCGTTCTGGAGGGGGTACTGTGGCTCCTGCTGCTCGGTACTGACTCCGATTGGTGCATCACAGTCACCGATCTTCTTCCATCATTTAGTCGTCTGGTTCCTTCTCTGGAGCCAGGGGTGCTCCGTCCGAATGTATCTAGCCGTAGGCTGCTGACTTCTCTCGCCAGGAAGTCTGCTAGATCGAGGAGGTTCGGTTCGGGGCCATTCGGGTCTCTGTGGTCCCTCTGCCGCCTAAAGCGCTCCTGACGAGCGGGCGGCAGCTTCTCCAGAATCCTTTCCACATTTGAGTTGGCGTAAAGTTCATACTTCCCCTTCTCTCTTTGCGCTCCCAACATCCCTACCAGGGACTGCACTCTGATGGACAGGTCGTCCAGTGCTCGATTGTCTATTGCTGGGGGTAAGCGGTCGATGTGTCGGATCTCCTGGATCACGTAATCCCATATGCGCCCATACCTCTGGTCCAATGCTACCAGCGCTGCTGTGTATGGGGTGGTGGAAGTCGCGTAGGCGAGCGCTATATTATGTGCGCGGGCACCTTTAAGTGCTGCAGTAGGATGGCGTATTTGTGGCGTTCATCCAATACATCCACCAACATGGTCTCCAGACACATGCGGAGTTCTGTATACTGGGCCCGGTTCTCTTGGGTGAAGTCGGGTACCATAGGCGTGCCAATGTATGACGCTGACTGTGGATACATCGGCGAGCGTTGGGGGAGAGGCCTCCTAGGCGAGTCTCCTCCCGCTCCTTGGTATGGGCTGGTACCGGCAGTGTACCATGGCCCGCTTGTCCAGGTGCTGTTCCTCGGTGCGGGTCGTGCGTCGTGCTCACCCGTGTATAGAGTCGGGGGTCTGTAGCGCAGCTCCGCGGGAGTATAGCCTGGGCTGTACCGGACCTCCTGGTCCGGTAGAGTACTGTGCTGTCTTCGGGCGTGGTTCTCCTCCTCTTCCTCTTCGTCTTCGGTTAGGTCATCCAGTGCTTGTAGTCTCTGGTTTAGCCTCTCCACAGGATATGCTGCTCCTTCCCGGTTGCTAGGTCTCGCTTGGACCGGTGGGGGGAGGTGGTCTGTGGGGGGTATAGACCTCGTCTGTTGGTCAAGTTCAGGGTTGTTTACTCGGCTAGGGGATGCCGCCCTGGAGGTGTGTCTAGACGAGTTCCTGGAGCCTCTGGCGGAGGTAGAGGGTGTTGTCCGTCTGATCAGCTGTTCTATTAGTTGCGACTGCTGTCTGTCGCGCGCTGCGTCCCGTTGAGCACCGGCTCGTTCTCGGGCCACATTCTCTTCCATCTGAATGCGTCTTATTTCTAGACGTATCTGCTCGTGTTCGCTTCGCTGCTGGATCTGCAGTCGGTCGCGTTCAGCAGCGGCGTTCAGGCTGATGAGGAAGGCCTGCTGTAGGGTCCTCTCTGCCTCGCTGGGAGAAGGCGGTTGTATAGGGGAGCCTTCCCTCGGGGTACTCCTTGCGGAGCCTTGGAGCTCTATCTCCATGGTGCTCTCCCCGTCTTCTTCTGTGCCGAGTTCTCTCTCGGTAGCGTTGTATTCCTCCCGGGACTCATCGGGGACTACTTCTTCAGTACTGGCGGGGTGTGAAGTCATGTCTGGTTCCCACTGGTCCCCACCGTGAACTTGGTCAGTTACATTAGAGCCCGTAGGGGCCTCTATGGTCGGGGTAGTCTGGGCGTTGGGGTTAGACATACTTTTACTTTCTAGTTTTACCGCGTTTACTGTTAGTAGAAGACTAGGTTGTTGACTGACAGCGTAAGCCTCTAAGTACTGAGGGAGCCGTCGTTCGCGCTGCGGGCGTTGGTTAGGAGGATCGTTTCGTGGAGTGTTCATCATAGGCCATTTCAATATTAATAACACTATATTAATATTACACTAATTACCATCCGGCTCGAAGGACCAATTGTAACTGAGGGGTACAATTCCCTGACTGTATTACTAGATATGATACTTACTACCACTACCTTTGTACTTAATATTCGGCCACCCAGTACACGGCATAAATATATTATCATGAACACTCTCACGTAGATGAAACGGATCCAACACAAATGTACGAATTAGAAACAGGTCTTTATTTCCTACACAGCGATGGTGTGTAGAATAAGCACTTAATCACTTAATTACATTTATGAATTGAAATAGTATGCACTTTTATGGCAAGGAGTATTCGTCGGTATATCAATAGAGAATGTCCAATCTCTTAAGGCGCAGGTGGTAAATATACGACCTGGAATAGTTAAGGAATAACAGCAATGATACTTTAATGATTATAGGCTGGATACACTAGAGGGGGTTAATCCGGTCGCTTGTAAGCCGACAGGAGTAGGAGGGGGGGGGGGGGTAGAATCCAGCTGCCTCGTCCGGCCAAGGGTATCCCAGGTGAACCCACTGTAGTGCCGTTCAATGCGCCGGCGATCCTTGGACCACAGATGAAAGCAGGTGGACTCTTTGTGGGCCGGCTCTCTCCGGTCCACGGGGGAGAGACGTGAAGAGACCTCGTCTTGCAGAGCGTCTCCTCACCTTGCGTCCTCTCCAGGGGGGGGGGTTCCAACACACGGCAGTGTCGGGGGTCTTTATCCATGGAATAATCAAAGTATCCAAAGCATAATCCGTGCCTGGGAAGGCGGGCTGTCGTCGGTAGAATAATCCGGTATACAGGTCCACTCGCTCGTCGGCTCTGGGGCTCCTCGGGTGCAGCTTCACATAGGGTCAACCACCCTGGGTAAGCAGCCAGTTCTCTGCCCGAAACGGGGTACTGACTACGGTAGTATTCTCACCGCACGAAGCACTATATATTAACAGACTATTATTAGCTTAATAGACTACGTCCAACTCGACGATATAGTGCCAAATATGACTATTCAAATATTAATATACACGATGTCTCAATACCGATGGTAGGCGAACTTGGCCTTACTCCCACACGTGGCGTCGCGGGGAGGCTTTACGTCTGTGACTCTATTGGAGGGTAAGAAACTGGACTGAAAAGAAAGTCCTACTTTAGTAGCGCAGTATATATACGCACTATGAACAAATAGTCCCATTAGTGGTGCGGTAGCCAGATTCCTACGCGGAACTAGGACTTGTTCGTACATGTCGAGCGGTACGTTTGAACTGGGTCTGAGGGGTATGGCAGCCTGGCACCAAGGTCTCGACCAATAGTAGAATGGAGACTATTATGGGATGTTCAGTAGGCTAGAATGGATATTCAATGCATATTGTACAAGGAATATACAAGGGATATCAGGGAATATTAGAGAATATACAAATACAATTAAATATATATATATAAATAAATATATATATTCGGTTTAATCTGGCCCTTCACAACACACATATACAGGTATATTTAATATATATAGATGATAACACAAGGGACTCAGTTACTTTTACTTTGTATTTTTGAATTTATGTCTTGTATTTTAAGTGTCAAGAATAGTTGAATTTAAGAATAGAATAGTGTGTTATGTTGCAATTCTACGTGTATGTATTTTGCACTCATTATGCTATGTGTCCTGTGCATGTTGTGTGGCACTTTACGTGTATATATATATTCTGACCTAAGTGAGGTGGATAATAAGGCACCTATAGGGATACCATAGTTTTTGCTATTGTCATTGTTTCTCATTTGAAGTCTGCTGTAATTTTTTATTTATTGTCTTGTCATTATTATTATTATTATTATTATTATTATTATTATTATTATTATTATTATTATTATTATTATTATTATTATTATTATTATTATTATTATTATTATTATTATTATTATTATTATTATTATTATTATTATTATTATTATTATTATTATTATTATTATTATTATTATTATTATTATTATTATTGTTGTTGTTGTCAATGTTGTCAATGTTGTCTGTGATGTTGTTGTAAAAAAGAAATAGGAAAAAAAATTAAAATGGCAGCTTAGGGGGCCCCCTAGTGGCTTCAGGGGCCCTATGCTGCACAACCACATAGTCTGCATTATGGCAAGAAACGGGTCTGCTGCCATTCCTCCGATACAATGGACCTGAACGGCACTCGGTTTGCAATTTTTTTTAATAAAAAAAAACATTGTAAAACCCAAAAGCAATGTTTGTTTCTAGAAATCATGACCCGGTTACTTGAGATGATCCACGGGCCTCGCTGTGAGCAGGTTCACGTCGGAGCCACTTTCGACCAGAGTTACACCCCATTCATCATGGTGAAGGGTGCGGTTCCTACATGAATTGGGAATGAGGAGGTGCAGAGGGTTTCAAAATGTAAGTTTCTGGGCATGACAATGTCTGATGACCTGTCCTGGGGGGTCAGCATTGCCTCTGCTGTGGGCAAAGCACAGCAGCGCCTTTTCTATCTTAGGAAGCTTAAATGGGCTAAACTCCCACAGGGACTGATGGCCAACTTCTACCACTGCGCAGTAGAGAGTGTACTCACGTACGGACTACTGGTGTGGTTTACTGGCTGCACCAGGGCAGAGAAGGAGGCCCTCCACAGAGTGGTCAAGGCTGCGAGGAGGATCACTGGATATCTCCACAGTCTTTACCTCCCGCTGCCTACGGCGTATAAATAACATCTTACTAGACCAGTACCACCCAGCAAACCATCTCTTTCAACTGCTGCCCTCTGGTCGAAGGTACAGATCCATCCAGTCCGGAACCAGCAGACTGACCAACAGCCTCTACCCACGGGCTGTCAGGCTGCTCAACGACGAACATCAACTTGCCCCCCCCCCCCCCCCCCGCATCCCACCCCCGGTGACATAACTCCCACTCCCACATTACAACAATAACTGTGAACCGGACTTGCATTGCTGCACTATACAATACTTCATCCTCCTTCCATCAATACTTCATCCTCCTTCCATCAACTCACTGGACTGAAATATTTATATTTATTAATTTATTTGCACTAGCACTAAATGCACTTGGGACAATGATGGTATGTCATATATTGAGAACATTGGGACATTGATACTTTATTACTATATTACTAATATTATTGACATTATTATTTTGCACATGCTATATCTTATGTTGTATGCCAGTGGTGATGTTCCTAACAAATTTCGTTGTACCAACAATGACAAATAAAGATCTATTCTATGAAACTGCTCACAACAAGGTCTATGGATTATGTACATGTATCTCTCTAGGCCGTGCCGGCTCCAGGCTGGTTACAGAAAGGAAACGCTGACTGATCTGAAAATGCAGAAAAGATGAAAAAAAGCATCCATGAGTGGATAATACCTCCCTGCTCTCTGCACCTCTTTCTGACTATCTCTCTCTTTCTCTTCTCTCTCTCTTCTGTCTCTCGTTCTGTTCTCCCTCTCTTTCTCTTCTATTCTCTCTCTTTCTCTATCGCTCTCTCCTCTCTTTCTCTTCTATATCTCTCTCTTCTCTCCCTCTCTCCCTCTCTTCTATTCTCTCTCTCTCTTTCTCTTCTCTCTCTCTCCTCTCTTTATCTTCTCTATATCTCTCTTTTCTCTCCCTCTCTCCCTCTCTTCTATTCTCTCTCTCTTTCTCTTCTCTCTCTCTTTCTCTATTGCTCTCTTCTCTCTCTATCTCCTCTATATCTCTCTCCTCTCTCTCTCTCTCTTTCTCTCTCTCTCCTCTCTCTTTCTCTTCTCTCTCTTCTCTCTCCCCTCTCTCTTTCTCTCTCTCACCCCCCCCCCCCCACAAGGTTGAGTCATGTCCTGTTTCATTCTCTGATTCTCACTTTCTCTCTCTCCACCCGGCCCCCCCCCCCCCCCAGTCAGGGTAAGTCACGTTCTGTTTCACTCCCTGCTTCTCTCTATCTCCTTCTCTCCTTCTCTCTCTCTCTCTCTCTCTCTCTCTCTCTCTCTCTCTCTCTCTCTCTCTCTCTCTCTCTCTCTCTCTCTCTCTCTCTCTCTCTCCGTGGGTTCTCTGGTTCAGCTGGAGGAGGGATCCATACGTCTTCATCTTCCCGTCACTCATAAAAAACAGAACTATATAATAATAATAATAATAATAATAATAATGAATTTTTTTTTACAAGGCACCTTTCAAGGCACTCAAGGTGGCCGTACAGCAATTTAAAAACAGTTCATTTACAATCACAATCCATTAAAAAATAAAATCAGACAAAAAATTAAATCAGACCTACGCCTCCCCCCCCTGACATAGAGGTGTCTTCGTTTGTCGCCCTGCGTTGTTCTCATCACTACTATCGTGTTTAACACACATCCACGGGTCTCATCGCTCATCATGTGACATCAAAGTATAGGATTGATTGGTCTTTTTTTAACAACTATATCCGCTGATATCTCTCTTCATTCCTCAGTTCCTTTAAAAGAAAAATCTTTATATGTCTTTCTGTCCAGTCAGATGTTCAGGAAGGAGGTCTGATTTAATTCCTTGATAATAGATAATGGATACCGGTGACATTCCTGTTCAAACAGAACGACCCCTTTTGATCCAGGTGAGGTGGAGGAATAACGAAAAAAACTGTGCTCTCTCTTACAGGTAATTAGAGGCCAAGCATAGGAACATCACGACGGCAGCAGTGTTACCATGGAGACTGGCGAGCCGGCATCTGTGAGTGTTCCAGTGCACAGCGGCTCAGTCACCGCACAGACGGAGGAGAGCAAGATGGACATCCAGGCCCCGCTGATGGCCGTCTACGTCCAGGCAGGAGGGCCTCCTCCGCTGCCTCGCCATCCCTGCCCACAGACGCCACCGCCTCCTCCTCTGGCGGCCGCCACCACACCCCCCCGGGACCCGCTTGCTCTCCATCTGTCCGCCGCGCCTCCGCTCTTCTCCAAAGAGACGCTTCCCTTTCTGACGCTCCACATCGTCGGAGGCCTGCTGCCCCAGGCATCCGGTCCCGCGGCCGCCGCACTCCCGAGTCGGCCCAAGTCGGCGGGGAAGCACGTGTGCCCCCACTGCGGGCGCGACTGCATGAAGCCCAGTGTCCTGGAGAAGCACCTGCGCTGCCACACCGGCGAGCGGCCGTACCCCTGCGCCACCTGCGGCGTCTCCTTCAAGACGCAGAGCAACCTCTACAAACACCGGCGCACCCGGGCGCACGTGACGCGCCTGTCCACGGAGTCGGAGCGGAGCAGCCTCTGCAGTCAGGACAGCCTGCATGGCGGCTCCGGGGACTCCGCCTGGGCCTCCGGCTTCTCCCTTGACGGCCACTGCGAGGACTCCCAGGGGAACCCGGAGGGGGATACGGTACGACCCTTCGTGGAGATCGGCGAGCCTGCCGACGCCGTGCGGGAGCCCCTTGTCGAGGGGGAGCGAGGGCCGGAGACAGGCCGGAGCCCCGCGATGGACACCGGGAGTGAGTCGAGCTCCCAGGCTGTGCGTCTGAAGATAAGAGGGGAGGAGAAACGGCATGCGGAAAATATAAAGTCTCCTCTGACTCCACACCGCCATCTTCCCCTTCAGAGGCAGGAGGCCACGCTGTTCTCGAAGCAGTGGGAGAACTCCGTCTCCGGGGGGGGGAAGAGCCACGACAGCACCGACTCGGGCTTCAGCGAGAGCAGCGACCACTACCCCAGCCCTGGCAGCTTCCTGCCGGACCACAGCATGGAGTCCCTCGCCGAGTCCAGCCTAGAGCTCCAGGAAACGCCGGGAGGCTCGCAGACGACGACCGCGGAGCCGCCAGACGCCGGCGCGGCACAGAGGACCCTGGAGGAACGCATATCCAGGCTGATATCGGAGAACGACGCGGTGGTGGAGGACAAGCGCCTGGAGAACGTGAGGCCGCGGAAGACGGTGCTGTCGAAGCAGGGCAGCATCGACCTCCCCATGCCGTACACCTACAAGGACTCCTTCCACTTCGACATGAGGCTCAGTAAGGCCACCAGCGCCGGGTTCGCGGGGCAGCGGCCCGGGAGGACCGGGAAGCCCAGCATGTACTCCTCCGTGCCATGCACCCAGCGCTCCGTCAGCACGGACCATGCCCCGCTGGCCCGGAGCAGCTCCCTGCCCTACAGCGTCGCCCTTCTGCCCTCCGAGAGGAACAGCCCCACCTCCTCCTCCACCCCGAGAGGCTACGTCACCCTGGCGCGCAGAGGCAGCTCCGGCCAGATCTACCCCTCGGGCTTCGTCGTGAAGTCTGTGGACCAGCAGCAGGTGTCCAACCACCACCGCCCACTGGTGCGCCAGGGGGCCATGGATTCATCTGTGGACGAGGCCAGCGGCGCCGCCGGCGGTCTCGGCTCCGACAGGGACGGCGTTGACGTCTGCGGGGAGCCGAGCAACAGGAAGTGTCACCACAGGAAGAAAGTGCAGAAGTTCGCCTACAACAAGTGGTACATGTACGGGGAGGGCGGGACCTTTACGAAGCTGTATGACACGGAGAAAGGCTGCGACAACAGAGTTTTGAAAACGAGGAAATCTTTGACCAACTTGGAGCATGAAGGAGTCCCGGGTCCTACACAGAGAAGACTCTCCGGTGTCGATAGAGAGATAGCAAGAACAACAGGCTCAACAATAAACTCCACAGGTAGCGGTGCAGCTGTGTGTCATCCATCTTGCCTTCCTGTCAACCTGGGTCAAAGATCCAGCCAGCTCAATTCATTGGGTGCCTCTCTCAAGAGTCCATTCTCAAAAAGCGAGTCTTCTCTGTCTTCTCTGTCTGCGCTGCAGTCCTCTGTCGGGTCATCGGACGCCCGTAACACAGACGGTGCCGTCAGAGCAGAGGCAGAGAAACTGAACAGCAATGAAAAACACACTGACTCAGTCTCACAACACCACAGAGGCCAAGTTCCGTCAGACAGGAAGAAACAGAAAACACAGGTAGATCCGAACACAACATGGGTGCATGATCAGGACACGAATATCAGTTTTATTAACCTCCACTCGAATCAGAAACCGGTCCGACTCAAGGGAGCTCCTTCCCCTTCGCTGCGCATAATCAATGCGGATGGGACGTCTGTTGGCGGGGCCCCGCCAGCCATCTCCGTCTCCGCGGCCAAGGCCAGCTTCCTGCCTAAGTACCAACTCAAGCTGCCTGCTGCTGTCCAAGCAGATGCCTGTCCTTCACCACAGACTCCCAATCCACTGACAGACAGACGGGGTCACGACTCCACCGCAAATCTGATGTCGTCCTCTGTTACGTCTTCACCGTCGCCTGAAACTAAATGCACAGTTCACTATCTCCCACGTCCAGGGCACACTCACACTCACACTCAGTTTCACTCTCAGTCTCACGGCTTCAAAAGGACAAGCAGCTCCGCTCAGAGTCAGCCGGTCTCTCCTCTAGCGGCTGCTGCAAGTCGCTGTCAGTCCGCGACGTCTACGGCCGCACATCAAAACGTGTCGCCTGCGACGTTAACCGCAGTGTGCGGCGGACAATCACCAGCAGTCACCACGACCACCGCGGCGCCAGAGCGCTCTCATCACGCAAAGTCATACACAACTTTTATACAGAACTCACCGGCAGAACCGGTCACAGCTTCAACGCCAAACCTACCCGCCGCTAGACCTCTGGGACCGCAGGATTCATCCGCCGCCCCGCCGATCGTAACCACGCTGCAGAATCCCATGTCTGCCGTCGGCTTTACAAGTCGTCGTCCCCCGTGCGGCCGCGCCTCTCTCCCGAACACACTGGACCCGGTGAGCGGATCGGCCGTGGGCCTG
Source organism: Notolepis coatsorum (assembly GCF_963971535.1). Taxonomy (NCBI): domain Eukaryota; kingdom Metazoa; phylum Chordata; class Actinopteri; order Aulopiformes; family Paralepididae; genus Notolepis; species Notolepis coatsorum. The sequence goes on along the minus strand of NC_140170.1, from coordinate 1,456,872 downwards.
AGCGCCGTACCGTGTCACATGGTGCCTCACGACGCCGCCGTGCGCCGGCCGACCGCCGCTCAGAACGTGTTCCACGTGCGCACGGCTGATCTCCACATCTGCCTGGAGATCATATCCGACGAGCAGCTGGCGCTCATAGAACCCCAGATAGAGAGGTCGGAGGGGGGCACGGCGGGGGCCGGCGGCCCCTCTCCCCGAAACAACAACCCGGAAGTGTCGGAGCTGGAGGTCACCGGGAACAAAGTACAGAGCTCTGGCGCCGTGCGGAGGGCGAACGCTGATCGTGAAACGACCGGACATCAGATTACGCCATCATCGTCCTCTCACAACGCAGAGAATGTAGAACCTCCGTTGCTGCCGGTGAACTCTCGTCTGGCACGGGGAAACGCACTTGACACGGAATGCGGCGGTGTCAACCGGGCTACGGCGGCGGGATCGGTCCCTGCCGAATCTCCGGGCGTGTCGCTGCTAGGCCCGGCTAGTCGTGCTCACGGGAACACGGCGACAGAGGCCGCGAGCGAAACAGACGGTGCCGCGGCGGCTCCGGCTTCGCCGCGGAGGGGCGCGCAATTAGAGAGAAACCGAACACCGAGAGAGGATTATGTCGCTCCGCACGACTCCCCCGCCGCATGGCACCGTTTACCGGCAGAGAGGAGTGTCAGCCTCGCCACAGGAACTGTCTCTGAAACACGACCTGGCCAACAACAACTCTCCCTGGCAGGCGTGTCTCTCTCATCTCCCTCCACGGTGGTAGTGCAGAACAGTGTGGAAAGCGGATTAGCACCAGAAGGAAGCCAACACAAACGTCTTCATCAACAGACAGCGTGCCCTGCAGGCGAGCGGAAAAGCGAGGGCGAAGCCTCGGCATCCGGAGAGGCCTGTCCGTCTCCGGGGGCTCGTCCGAGTCCGTCCGCCAGCCTCGCCGGGGAAGTCCCTTCACTTCCTGGCGACGGTGACCGTGTGATGACGGCGCCAAGAGGCGTGGATCCATGCGTAGCGGCTTGCGGTATGGATCCGTGGTCGTGCGAACTCTCCGACGTGGGAAGCGACGGGCGCTTAGCGCGCTCTGACCTCTCGCAGGTCGCGACCCTCAGTGACTCACAGGACGACATGGACTCACGTCTCTTAGAGACATGTCTGAGTCTGTTTCCATCGGTGGCTGATAGTCTCCAGTTGGAAAGGCCCACCAAAGATGTCTCCGGTGTCCTTTCGTCCAACCGAAGCCCTGCTGCAGGTACATGGAACAATATGTATTGTATGTTCATAATGTACATTTACATTTAGTCATTTAGCTGAAGGCTTTCATCCAAAGCGATTTACAAGTTGTGTACATGTCAGCAGGAAGGGAACAACTCTGGCAGCTAAGGGTCAGTAACATTGTTGGTCAAACAGTGTTGAACTTGAGTGCTACAGTCTTGAGTGCATAGTAGTAGTAAAGACATATTAGCAAGGTAGGTTACTTAGTAGCAAAGTGCATAATAGTAAAAGACAGTACAAAGGTTTGTATTTTGTTTTTGTACAGATAATTGATCATCAGGGCTCTTGGAGATCAAATCTAATCATTGAAATCTAACCATGTGTAGAAGGGTGGATTATCCCTACTTTATGAGAGTGGATATGAACTGTCACCAGGTAGTGGGAGCACAGCAGATCTGGATCCGGCTGAGTCCCCGACTGTAGTGTAGGGGTATTAGAATTGGGATTTAGCAGAGGGAGCGGATGGGGCCTAGGGTTTACTAACCTAGGGGTTCTGCACTGGTCCTTCTTGCCCTCCAGGGCGACTTACAGTAATTCCCCAAACACCCACACTTCCCCTAATACTTCCCACACCCTCTCACACCCGGTGGCAGTAGTGATAGATGATATAATTTCTCCCCAAAGCAGTACCTTTCCTTGTTGACGAGCGGAGACCTGTCCAGAACACCTGCCCCAATGATACATAGGCCGGATAGGAAAGGGTTAAGCAGTAATACACATTCACAGTAATTGACACACACACAGTGATCCCATTTCTACGCCTCTCCTTTTATATAAATTCAATACACGGCACAATGCATGGCACTTGGATCTTACACTCCACGGTAATGAAACAGGTCCCTGTAAGGGTTAATATTCTTTTCATTCACCCGTAAGGAGAGAGAGAGGGTAATGGCGAGCTCCGCAAGCTATTCAATGGGAAAAATTATCAATATACATTCGTGCTGTCTGCACAACTTAATCACACAACACATGTAACCAGAAAATTAAGTGGGCCCACAGTTGAAACAAAAAGCCTATCTAAGCCGGCATTACCCAAAACAACAAACGTTGGGGCACCCCTAGTCACTAGTGCACGTGCCAGCTCAATGTATTTATTCTCTTCGCCCTTAGAGGGCATGCTCTCGAAAAGGAGAATGTTCGCCGATAATGTTCCAGAGCACTTGGAGCGCTAACAGTACCTGGTTTGAGTGTACCAACCGAGTGCTGGCCTGCTCCCGCAACGAATGTCTGTGACGCGAGATGGCTGTCGAACGGTCCCGTGGTTGTCACCTGTGGTAGCAAGGGGGCTGGGTGGGCTGATGTTAGGCAGGCGAATAGTTGGACTGGCGGTCGGCTAGGAGAATGCTGGAGGCGGGTGTGGTCCAACGGCGGGGCTGGGAGACGGTGGAGTGACGCGTGAGCTAACTGGGCTAACAGGCCTATACTTGAAGCTAAGCTTTGGGTCAGTGCGACCCCCTAGCCTTTCGCCTATACATTCCTTAACGCAGCGCGTGAAATATCCACAGCACAGTCCGGCAGTAGAACGTCTTCTTCTTGGTTCAAACGTACCCTAAGCACTATACTGGGAAGCTAAACTTTTGCATACGACGTTACTATCCCACCCCATGGCAGTAGTTCGCGTGTCTTTATTATCAGGAGCTCTTGGTCCACACGTCTGCTTGCTTCAATGGAAAAACCACGAAGAGGTCGTCTCGCTGTATGAGCTCCTCCTTTAGCCAGCCTCTTCCTCACCTGTTGTCACCAGCCCAACGTCGCACCAGCTCCCCCTGGCGACAGTCCAGCGCCATGTCCCATTACTAAATGTCAATATTAGGATATGGAGAATCAAGACGGGTCAGCGAGTTACACAACGTTATCATGAACACAGTAGAGTACAAGGAATTAGAGTTAGACACATTGAATTATTGTTAGACATATTCAGGTGTCTACACATGCATGAAATCACATAGTGCTAAACCTAGGCAAATGTTTATAATTAACCAAAAAACAGAGATGTATTCACTATTCACATTTATAAACAATCAAATCCAGTGTCATTTGATAAACCGGACCTCTTTCAAAAGGCAGAGACCTCTTTCCTCCACTAGGTGGCAGTAAACCCCCACCTTTTCAGAATGGAGGCCTCCTTTGAAAACGGTCTCTCACTCCCGGTAGCGGCAGAAGTCTGTAGGTCTTAGGTTTTTAGAAGGAAAACACATACAAAGTTGTAGCTTTATGTACATTCTCTCTGAGGACAGAAACAAATGACCTGCCACTTAAAAAAAGAAACACAGTCACAAAGATAAAGATATTTACTAGGAGAAAAAGTGTTAAATAGCTCTACATTGCGACGGCCATCTCTGATGCTGGTCAGTATATAGATACTGGTCAGTATATATATCTATGAGTAACATGGGTCTCTCAGTCCCTCCACTCTGCAGTAACCACAAAATAAATTTCCTGGTATCCCTTCCCACTTTATCCAACCAGGAGAGATAATTCCACACTGCAAAAATAAGAACTAAAACGTTATTGAGCCGTACTGTATTGTACCCATTCTGCAATCTGTTAAATTCATTCAATCTATTTATTTACACACAAAAAAACACAAGTAAATATACATGTGCTTGAAACCAGTAGAATAATCTACTAGTGCAGAATGCTAAACATATCTAGAGTTCTCTCTCCCGACACTCTATATCAGTGATGGCTGTCAGACCCATCTTACTGACCAGACACTCTATATCAGTGATGGCTGTCAGACCCATGTTACTGACCAGACACTCTATATCAGTGATGGCTGTTTACTGCAGAGTGGAGGGACTGGGAGACCCATGTTACTGACCAGACACTCTATATCAGTGATGGCTGTTTACTGCAGAGTGGAGGGACTGGGAGACCCATGTTACTGACCAGACACTCTATATCAGTGATGGCTGTTTACAGAGTGGAGGGACTGGGAGACCCATGTTACTGACCAGACACTCTATATCACTGATATATATCTGTTTACTGCAGAGTGGAGGGACTGGGAGACCCATGTTACTGACCAGACACTCTATATCAGTGATGACTGTTTACTGCAGAGCGGAGGGACTGGGAGACCCATGTTACTGACCAGACACTCTGTATCAGTGATGGCTGTTTACTGCAGAGTGGAGGGACTGGGAGACCCATATTACTGACCAGACACTCTATATCAGTAATGGCTGTTTACTGCAGAGCGGAGGGACTGGGAGACCCATGTTACTGACCAGGCACTCTATATCAGTGATGGCTGTTTACTGCAGAGCGGAGGGACTGAGAGAGCCATGTTACTGACCAGACACTCTATATCAGTGATGGCTGTTTACTGCAGAGCGGAGGGACTGAGAGACCCATGTTACTGACCAGACACTCTGTATCAGAGATGGCTGTCGCAATGTAGAGCTATTTAACACTTATTTTAACAAAGAAATTCCACTTACTACAGCATCTTTAGATAAATAAATCTGTTTATAAATCGAACCCAAACAAATATCTAGTGATCCACAGTGGCAATAACCTTTTGGCCGTTTGAGCCCAGCGTGTGGAGAGTCCCCTGGCTGGCTCACAGGAGCGGCGGTGACCTGCCAACCACCAGGTCTGCCGGGGGTTAATCGTATCAGAGATGTTTTGAAGTGCGTCATTTGATCTCCTCGCAGTTAGAGACACTTCAGAGATATTCCTTTCTAGAGGTCAAGAGGTCACAGGGATTAGAATTAGAGACAGTAACACACACACACACGCGCGCACGCGCACGCACGCACACACACAGACAGAGAGACAGAGAGAGAGAGAGAGAGAGAGAGAGAGACAGAGAGACAGAGAGAGAGAGAGAGAGAGAGAGCTAAAGGGCTCAATGTAAACAATAAGACCCCCAATCACTCACTATCTTTCAACGACTCCTAAACTGAAATAACAAAGTACAATTCTAATAGAGTGGAATGTTTGTGTAGTTCTCTTCCAGTCTGTATTGGTTACCACTTTCAAAAGAAAAGGCCTGGTTTATGTGCAGCGGTAGAGTAGGTAAAAATAAAGCATGATATTACTGTCCTACCGTCCTGACCTGTTCATAAGTAATAAGTAATAAGATCACCAAAAGATGATATTTTTATTTATATATGTCTCATAATATATATGAACACATAGCAACTGCTGTCTCTTCACTCATCCATCCATTGCTGTGTACAAAACAACGGTTGCTATGTTACAGGCAGCCATGTTGGAAGACGGAGACCTCACATACAGAGTTGAAATAGTGTGAATCGTAAACAGAATACTGTGGTACCAGTGTGTAAAGAGATTCACATTTACATTTAGTCATTAAGCTGAAACGTTTTCATCCAACACGACTTACAAATTGTGTACAACAAGTCAGCAGGACGGGTACAACTGTGGCAGCTAAGGGTCTTGTCAAACAGTGTTGAACTTGAGTGTTACACTCTGAGTGCATATTAGTATAGACTTCAAATGTATTGTCATCATGCAGCACAAGTACAGTACAACGGAAATTAATTTGGCATCCAACCAGAGTGCAAACGTAAGAGTGAACAGTAGTGAGTGGCAGGATTCTACGGAAGCGTATTGCTGCCACACCAGAAACAGAAAAAAATATCAGTATCACGTTATAACGTGATAACTTATTGTTTTTAACATAAAACGTTTCACGTTATAACGTGATAAGTTGGTATCAATCACGTTATATGTGATAACTTATTGTTTTAACATAAAACGTTTCACGCTATAACGTGATACTGATCTTTTTTTTCTGTTTCTGGTGTGGCAGCAATACGCTTCCGTAGGATTCAATCACACGGTAGTAGTAGTGAAATACAATGTACAGGTGATTAAACTGGGCATAAAATATAATAATTAGTACTACTGAGTACTACTGCTAATCAGATGTATGTACAGAGTTGTAGTATTAATATTGTACAGTGATGGTACCGCGAGGCGCAGTCACGATGGACTTCAGATGTTGTGAAGTGACTGTGGCGAGTAGCGGTACTGTGGGTTAAACTCACTCTCACCCGTAAAAGACACATCAGACACGTTGCCAAGCAGTGATTTCACCTCTTGGTATAGTGGTCTGTGCTGTTGCCTGCGGTGTGGGAGACCACGGGTTCGAAACTCCCTCGGGCATCGAAGTTTAAGGTGACGATATCACAACCGTTACACAGGTATAAAGACACCATGGTAGTAAGTCACACTGGTCAGCAGTGTAACTAGTAAGAGTAGGTAAGGGATATGTACAGTTATATATCATACTTGGCTATCGCGTCTCGCTCTGCCAATGAGATATCCTCTTATCTCCACGCACATAGCGTGCACGCGAAACAAACAAATGCACCCACTTGCACGTGACCAAGCCACTCCCATGCGTCTCCCTATATGACACCGGAAATGGTCACGCTCCACCTTCCTCATTTCGTTTCCAACGCGGAAGTAGCAGTGCACTCCATGAACTAGTTGTTATGAAACGCAGGGACAATGTTGGGTATTCGCCAGAAGTTCACCAGCCCCCGCAACCTTCTCGGCACATCCTAACAGCACAAAGGGCCTGTCCTGGGTTTTCCTCGTCTCGTGACAGCGGACCGAGGGACGTCGTGCGACGGTTAGCGGTCGAGCTAAGTCGTGCACAGGTAGGGCCTGCGCTATCAGGCATTGATACTAGCATGAGTAATACTGCTCATTGTCCCGTGAGACACCCGAGTGATGTATTGGCGCGGGGGGCGGGATATGACTCTTTTTTGGGTGTTTTTCCAAGTATCCTAGAGCGCGCAGCTAATGCTAATGCTACAATGTTGGGTCGCCACTCTTCCCTCCTCTTAACCGTTTCATTGCTGAAGGTCAATCGGTGTCTAATGTGGGGGGTTTTGCTGAGGCTTATTTACCCTTTATACGGGTGGATGGGCTGACGACAGGGCGCAAGGCAGGTGTGCCGTGGTTAGAGGGCCAGGTAGCATCGGCCCTTTGCCCTGGCATGGTTGAGCGGTATCCCACCCGGAAGCCGACGCCAGAGGGCGAGTCGGCCCGGCAGGTGGCTGAGTGGGCTGATGAAGCTTATACCGCCGCAGGACGGAATTTAGCGGCAACCAATAACATTGCTCATTTGGCTGCTTTTCTGTCCACAATGGTGTCGGGTGGTGGGGCCGTAGGGCCAGCCGACGTCGAAAACATCGCGCATGTTTTTGAGGTTATACAGCTTTTGACCCAGCCGCAAGCTATAACCGCAGGGAGGGCTAGGATGCTGTCAACACTTGTTCACAGACATCTTTCGTTGGAGCAGTCTCCCCTTGAGGAGGAGAGAAGGCTTCCCCTCCTCAGGGCTCCCCTCTCCGCAGAGGGACTTTTTGGTCTGTCCGCAGGGACGCGGGCGGTATTTGACCTAGGCCCCACACCGCCCCACACCGCGTATCCAGAGGTGAGAGCACGGCCTCGCCAGCGGCTGCGGCGAGGCCCCCGACCGGCGGCCATGTTTCCCCCGCCTGAGATACCCCTGGGCACAAAGAAAACAGGTGATCACAAGGCCGACAGCCTCGGCGGCCGACGGATCGGCTACATTAGATGAGCACGCCCTGAAAAACCATCGCCGTCTAGCTGTGTCTAGCACGCTCTCCGGTCACTCCCCCCCGCTACGCTACGGGACACAGGGCTCTGATTTGTTCCCTCCTCAGCAGTCCATGCCGGGAAGATGCTCAGTGGGGGAGCTTATGTCACCAAGTGTGATGGCCGCTCTCCCCGTATCAGACCGGCCCTTTCTGTTGGGGTCCCCCCTTGGGTGCGATTGCCTCGTTGGTAGAGTCAGGGTGCGATATCTCGGCTCCGCGAGACGCCCTGCTCGCGCGGTTGGCGAGTCCAGGGTTGGCAACACACAGCGGGTGGGAACGGGCCTCCTATCTACGGTTCCTGGAGGACCAGCGCCAGTGGGCGGCGGGTGCGCTTTGGGATTATCATCACATATGGCTACAGCAGTGCCATATGTCGAGGTGGATGGAGAGAACGCTGAGGCGGGGGCTTGTGTTGCAGTTTGCACAACCCCACCCTCCGTTTTTGGGTTTGGTACAGACCCTTTTTTCAGGGTCCGCAGCAGTGATCCAATCTCTGTTTGGCGAAGCAGACCATCGTCGTGGTCCCAAAAGAGGAAGCGATGTGTGGCATTTACTCCCCGTATTTTCTGGTGCCCAAGAAATCGGGAGGTGTCAGACCTATTCTGGATCTGTCCGCGTTCAATCGGCTGATTGTGGCGAGACGGTTCAGAATGTTGACCGTCAAACACCTGCTAGGCGCTGTCAGAGTGGGAGACTGTTTCACCTCCATAGACCTGAAGGATGCGTACTTTCACATCCCGATCTTCCCTCCTCACAGGAAATTCCTTCGCTTCCTCTTTCAGGGCGTAGCGTACGAATACCAGAGGCTGCCGTTCGGCTACTCTCTGGCCCCTCGCACATTCACCAAGTGTGTGGAGACTGCGCTGGAGCCTCTGCGTCGTCAGGGGATACGAATTCTATTCTACCTTGACGACATTCCGCTCCTCAGCCGGTCAGAAGAGATTGCCAGGTAAGGTCTCATACCAGGCTGGTGGTGGAATTCCTCACCAGTCTAGGTTTTGCTGTAAACTGGGAGAAGAGTACTCCTCTTCCCAGTCAACAGGTGGAGTCCTTGGGCTTGGTTCTAAGCTCAAGGCCCATGAGGGCAACCCTCTCAGAGCGACGGCGAAATTTCTCAACTCGCTCGGGAGGTTCCGTCCTGGCAGGGCGGTTACGGCGCTGTCCGTGATGTGCCTGCTCGGTATGATGGCATCTCCTCTTAGTCGAATATATAGATACATTTTTTTTTTTTTTTTTTTTTTAACTTTGACCAGTCAGCTGGTTCTTTTAGCGTTTATCGCTTTTTTCTGGTCAAGTATGACCGACAGAAACAGGTTGAATGGGGGTATAGATCGGGGGAAAGACACTCTGAGAAAGTACAGCTTGTCCGGGAGTCGAACTCGCTACCCCAGATCCGTGACGCGCACGGTTGTCCCCGACGCCGAAATGGCGTTCGAGGTACGCGGTGAGCTACTGGAGCTCCCCGATAATTTTTTTTTTTAAATGATACTTTTTTTTATCATTCTTTCCAAAAGAAAAGAGGCCTAGAAGCGTGGCTAGCGCTAATGGCACACATACCAGAAGCTAACTGCCTACGAAAACAGGCACAGAGGCACTGAAAGAGGATTTCACCCATCTAATGAACACACTAGACTAGACAAATATCAAGATGTATCCATCAGTGGACCAATTGCATGCTTTTGCAGAGGACAAGAAGCCTTCAGTCGACTCCTTCAGATATTAAGCACCCCCCACAGCCCAAATGGAATGATAAAAAAAAAAAAAAAAAAATTTAAATTAAAAGATTAAAAAAATTATACTTTTATCTTTTTTTTGGTCGACCAATAGTCGACTAACGGCAAAGTTTGGCCAATCATAGTTGACCATCCAAATCCTTAGTCGGGGACAGCCCTAGAAAATAGACTCGGTGAGTGGCAAGGGGAAGTGACTGAAGGTTCCTGTGTCAGTACTGGGGGATCTCGACCACTGGGGAGGCCTGGTGCCCTCACCAGCTGGATCTCCATGGGCAGCAGGCTATCACACGTCACGGTCTTCACCGATGCCTCCCTCACGGGATGGGGGGGGACGTGTCGGGCCAATGCAGTAGGGGGCAGCTGGACGGACCATGCTGCCCGGTCTGCACTGCATATCAATGTGTTGGAATTGAAGGCGGTCCTTTTGGTCCTCAAGCGGCTTGGCCACCTGGTGGTGGGCGAGCATGTGTTGGTCAGGGCGGACAACACGACGACAGCGTCGTATATCAACAGACAGGGAGGAGTACGCTCCCTCCGTCTGCACCGGGCGGCGGTCGAGCTCTGGCTATGGGCGTCTCTCAATCTGCGCAGCCTGAGGGCTCTCCACATCCCTGGCAGGGAGAATGTGGGTGCAAATGTGATGTCACGGGGCGGTCCTCATCCCGACGAGTGGGGACTACGTCCAGACATAGTCAGGCAGGTCTGGGACCGATTTGGGGAGGCCACGGTGGACCTGTTTGCGAGCAGACAGTCCCACCAGTGCCCCTTGTGGTTCTCGGTCAGTCGGAAGGACAATCCCCCTCTGGGGGTGGATGCCTTCTCGATGTATCCGTGGCCGCCTGGGATTCTGTACGCGTTCCCCCCCTGATAGCTCAGCTGTTGGAGCGGGTACGTCGGGAGCGCAGGACTTTGATCCTGATCGCGCCGGACTGGGGCACGGCTGTGTGGTTCCCGGTCCTGATCAAGCTCTTGGTACGCTGTGTCTACCCCCTTTTCTGGGGCAGCCATTGAAGGTTTGGCTGCTGAAAGGGTGAGTCTGGAGGGGATGGGTCTTAACCCTACTGTGGTTGACACCATCCGGAACGTGCACGCTCCGTCCACTATTGCGGTTTACACAGGTAAGTGGCATGCTTTTCAAGAGTGGTGTGAGGTTAGGGGCCTGGATCCGGTGTCCTGCCCCCTGGACGCTGTTCTTTCCTTCCTCCAGTCTATCCTGAATAGGCTGTCGGCCGCGGCTATATCCTCTTGTCACGTGGGTTTTGAGGGCGGTATGATGTTCAGCCACCCTCTCGTGAAACGTTTCCTGCTTGGCGCTTGGCGTCTCAAGCCTGTGGAGCATTCTCTGTCTCCGAGTTGGGACCTCCAACTGGTCCTGGGCCGGTTGTCGGAGGCCCCGTTTGAGCCTCTTGAGCAGGCGCCATTGGAGCGGCTGTCCTTTAAGACCGCGTTCCTTTTGGCCATCACCTCCGCTAAGCACGTGGGTGAGCTGTGTGCTCTCTCGGTGCGGCCTGAGTGCCTGTCTATTCGGGCCGATAGCGGTGCGACTCTGAGGCCTAATCCGGTCTTCGTGCCAAAGAGTATCCGGAGCTCTTTTCGCTCCAGAGATATTGTGGTTCAGGCGTTTCATCCGCCTCCTCTCGCTAGTGAGTTGGAGGCGAGCCTTCACCTGTCGTGTCGTGTCCGTGCACTCGGGGTTTACCTCAGTCGGACACAGGATCTCAGGGCTTCCGATCAACTGTTTGTTTGTTACGGTGGCCCTCGCCCGGGTAAGGTGCTGTCCAAGCAACGCCTGTCACATTGGTTGTGCGAGGGCATTGCCCTTTGCTACACGTTGGCTGGACAGGTCCCCCCCGGAGGCGTCAGGGCACACTCCACTCGTGGAGTGGCGGCCTCTGCTGCCCTGTTAGGAGGGGCCTCGGTGGAGGACATCTGTCCCCCCCGGGTCCTTTCGTTAGGTTTTACCTCATGGACATGACTGGGGGTTCTGTCTCCCAGGCGGTTCTGAGGTCTGGGACCTCTCCTGCGTCCCGCCATTTGGTGGGCTAGCAGGGGTGTGTGGGTGTGGGCCACGGAGTGTTGTGTCACACGTGGTCCCACCTGTGCTGTGCGTTCAGGGGTGCCTGGTTCCCCCTTTTTCGCACTTTGGTGGAGTTGACTGCCTCCCCCCCTTCGTTAGGACGGGCGGGTGGACGGGACTCCCCTCCTCCCTGGCTGGGGCTTACGGGCCACGCGTCCGCTCTGCCCCATATCTCATTGGCAGAGCGAGACGCGATAGCCAAGTATGATATATAACAAAAAGTTATTTCATAACCTAGTTATATGAATACTGGCTGAGCGTCTCGCTCTTAGCGCCCTGAGGTCCCTTGGATGGTTTTCCGCTTATGGAAAAAACTTTCTGAGGAAGGTGGAGCGTGACCATTTCCGGCGTCATATAGGGAGACGCATGGGAGTGGCTTGGTCACGTGCAAGTGGGTGCATTTGTTTGTTTCGCGTGCACGCTATGTGCGTGGAGATAAGAGGATATCGCATTGGCAGAGCGAGACGCTCAGCCAGTATTCAGATAACTAGGTTATGAAATAACCTTTCGATATAGATATAGTATCTACAGATATGTAAGAAGGATTATAATGCAGGACAGATTGATGACATGCTTCCAGAGAGTGGACACACAAGGGTCTCTGGAGGCTGTTGGGAGTCGGACTATAGCGGACCCCGGTGTTTAGAACCGGCTGGGTTCCTGTGTGATCTGAAGCAGAACTGACGTGTTCTGGAGGCGCTCAGTTCAGCCAGACCACAGAAGGGAGGCGGCAGTTCGTTAGGAAGCCGTCTTCGCTTTTGGCCGTTGTGTCGGTGAGCTACGCATTTGAAGTATGATTGGGGGACCATAACCACACATAGGATAAGTTATTATTATGTTATTTTTTCGAATATAACACCAGTGTTTCTGCTTTGGAGACCTGTGTTAGTGATGATAGACGTGCGAGTCAATGGAGATTGAAACCACAAGCAAGTTCTTTATTAGTTCAAGTTCAAGTTTTCAAGTTTTGTTTTATTTGTCACATATAATGTACATTACAGTGAAATGCTTGGTTCTGTATGAGCCTCTTGAGATTGTGCTTCATACAGTAAAAAAAAGTAAAGGAATAAAGACCAAACACTAAATATACAATATACAAACTAAAGTACAGACTAAAGTACAAAATGCAAACAATGCAAAATATTACTTGACCCGTTAGCTAGCAAGCTAATGTTAGCAACGTACGTTAGCAACGTTACGCAACATTGGTAACGTTAGCTAGCAAGCTAACATTGAACATTTGTTCAATTTAGTTAAAGAGACAGAGGGCTAGCTTAGTTACAATGTGCTGTAAATGTCACTCTAGAAAGCATTTCATTGGATGCTAAATTAGCATTCACCCTGTGTGCTGATGACTCGTTGCGTTTTTCCAGGAAATGACAAACTCTAAAATAATCATTTAGAATACCTACAAAAACAACCTTTTTGTCATAGTTGGGACTGATTTCACAGGGCCATAATCTCCAGGTAAACTCAGACTGAAAGACACCAGAGCATAACACCTTTAGGGGTAAGTGGAGTAAAGTCAACAACGCTCTTCTCTTCAGAGAAGTGAAAACAGAGTTAGGTCCATCATCAAAAGCCTAGCTTTTGGCTCAGGGTGGAAAAAAGAGTATCCATGATAAAACTATGCCTAGTCTATAGGATTTATAACAAACATAGTTCCGTTTAGATTCAAACTCATTTCCTACGGCCAGCAGACCTTCCTTTACTCAGCTGCAGTAACTGTGGAACAGCCTGCCCAGCAGCATTAAACAGGCCCCCGGGTTAACTGGCTTCAAAAAGCATGTACGATCATGGCTATCGGCATAGGAAAAAGAGGGTAGCATATTTGTTTATTATTCTTTTATCTTCAACTGTATATGCATATTGTATCTTAATGTTTTATGATGTTGTTTTATGTTGATGTATGTCCTGTCTTTTCCATCATGGTCCCTGGTATTAATACCAGGGACCATGATGGAAAGAAGTGCTTGCATTTGATCATGTTTTTATCCCTTGGATGATGTCTCTAATCCACAATAAAATCAATCAATCAATCAATCAATCAATCAATCAATCAATCAATCAATCAATCAATCAATCAATCAAACAACCAACCCTGAGAAAACAAACTGCTTTTCATCTGTTGCTCTGCCCCAGCAGAGAGCGGACCGGGAGGCTCCCAGAGAGGACGCGCGACGAGGACCCCTGGGGGGCCAGGCGGCGCAGACGGGGATCCCAACCTGAGCCAAAGGAACGGGGGGGAGGGGCGGGAGGAGAGAGGAGGAGGAGGAGGAGACACGGTGGAGGACGGCGAGGACAGAGGGACAATGACCGTGGAGACGGAGGACGTGCCAGAGCAGAGGAGGGAGGCGGGGCCAGGGTCTACTAGTGGCCAATCGGAGGAGATGGTGGTGAGTCGTTAGAGAGTGAATGTGAAACACCTTTCAAGCATCGTATAGAATACACCGGTGTTAACCCTTTCACTACCACACTACCAATGGGTTAACCCTTTCACTGCAACAATATAGAAGGTTAACCCTTTCACTGCCACGCGGCAAAGGGTTAACCCTTTCACTACCACACTACAGAAGGTTAAGCCTTTCACTACTACACAGTGTTAATACCTTCTGTCGTGTGGTGGTGAAAGGGTTAAGATAAGATAAGATGTTCCTTTATTGAAAAGGTAAAAGTAAACATTGTAGTCCGTGCAGGTTTAGGTGGTTAAGAGTCAGACACACGTAGGGCTAGATCCACAAATTGTACCCATTCTGCAATCTGTTAATACAATTTTGATTGATTGAAACTTTATTTAACAGATTGTAGAATGGGTAGAATACATTAAGGCTCAATACACACAATTGTTAAGGGGATGCAGACCAGAGAAAGACTTTCGTCTTGTTTACACCAGGGTCCCCCATTTTCAATTTATAATGAATTGTAAGTAGGGTGCAACCAGCACCGTGCAATCCATTCTTTGTGGATCAATAGCCCTAAGGTTAAGAGTCAGACACACTGAAACCCAGCGGTCGTGTAGACAGCCCCTTAGTGGTCAGACATTATTTCCTAATAGTTCTCGAGTTCTGCATGCAGTCATTAGTTCTCCAGCTGCTGGCAGCAGTCCCTGCCCACGCTTGTGGAGCCTGATTGTCTATATTTATTGTAACGTATAATATAACCAATAGGGCACACAGACCCTCATCTGCACCTTTGTTTACACTGTTTATTTTTCTCATAATGTTTATATTCAGATCTAATTGTACTGCCTATATTAATGTCTTTCTTCCATTACCCTGCCCATACCTGTACCCCCCCTCCCCCCCTCCCCCACGCTGCTATGACGCCGGAATTTCCCCCAAGGGGATCAATAAGGGAATATCTTGATCTTAGTTTCAAACATCGCTCCAGGGATCCAGTTTCTCTCTTGTAACACTTTATGTATTCAATACCAAAGATATATATATTATTTTTACTTTTCAGAGGCTAGTTTCCCCCCCCCCCCCCCCCCCCCCACAACTATCCGGTTTTAAAGAAACAGCTGAAAGTCGGTAGTGGCTATGATATGTTTATGATCATTTAACCTGGCATGACAGGTAATCTCCCCGGTATTTGCCCAACGCACTGAACTAATGAGACGTCTCGGCCCGAGAGAATGGCTGTCTTGTTGTGGGGGGGTTGGGGTTGGGGGGGGGGGGGGGGTGGGTTTGTCCACATTCCTCTCCAAATGCTCTCATATTCTTCCTTTAATAACAGGAAGAAGAAAAAGCTGATTCTTCTCAAAGCTCTTTATCTGAGTGGCAGCATCTTCCCCAGACGCCGTGGTGTGGAATGTGGGACGACCCCCCGCCGGCCCCCCGCCGGCGAGAGGCGAGCGCTTGCTGGAACCCTGACCCTCTTGGCAGCGCCGACGCACCCCGCGCTCCTCCTCCTCCTCCTCCTCCTCCTCCTCCTCCTCCTCATCCACCTCCTTCTCTTCCTCCTCCTCCTCCTCCTCCTCCTCCTCCTCCTCCTCCTCCTCCTCCTTCTCTTCCTCCTCCTCCTCCTCCTCCTCCTCCTCCTCCTCCTCGGCCCGACGCCGAGTCTGGCGGTGTCGACCTCTCGCCGCAACGACCCCGTGACGACGACGGTGACGGTGACCGAGGAGCGCCGCGTGTTCCGTCTGAGACCTCTTTACGAACCCACCCACCGCCGCCACCAGCAGCACGCGTTTCACGCCGGAGCGGTCGCCCACCCGCTCCACCGCGACCCGCTCCGGGAGAAGAGCCGCCGAGCCGCCGCCGCCGCGCGCCACGAGATCCGGTGGAGGAGGCCAACGACGGCGTGGCTCCGCTCCTCTCGCCGAGCGAGGCGGCCGACGGCGATCCGACGCGTTCCCCTGAGAGTCGGAGAGCACGGAACGTCTCGGCGGAAGCGGGACCTCCCGCCTCCGCGTCCCCGACTGTGACGTCGCGCTCCGATAACGGCCCGTCGGATAATAACAACGCTACACATCCATCAGAGGCCCCCTTTTGGCCGGAACCCGAGGATAAACTAGAGGAGGAGGAGGATCACGGAGGAGGAGGAGGCGGAGCCACGGCGACCCACGGCGGCGGCGGTGGCGCCGAGAACCAGGCTTTATCACCGGGCGGACAGTGTCAGGGCTACCTGCTGAGCAGCCAAGACGAGCCCGAGGACACCAGCGGCAGCAGCAGCAGCGACGACGACGAGGGCAAGCTGGTCATCGAGCTCTAGCAGGACACCAGAGCCGGCCCTAGACTTTTGGGGCCCTAGGCAGGAACATAATAATTCGGGAGAGGGGGAGAGGGGCCCCTTCCGTTTTTACCTGAAATCGGATCTCCACACAGGAGTGGTTCAGCTGTTGTACCTGAAATCAGATCTCCACACCATTTCCCCACCCTTGCCGTTCAGTAGCCCCTTTCGTGACTGTGATGCACCGAGTGAATCCACAGTCCCTTGCTCCTCCATTGGAAAATCCCATCATTAACTCTGAAGAACTGGTCCTCCGCGAAAAAACGCTTGTTGTACAAGTATCGCAGAGGAATTTCAAAGGTACTCACAGTTGCACGAGGGTTTTCGGACGGAGAGACGCAATGGTGTGAAAGCTCTGCGTTGCTAATAAACATTTAAAAGAATTTGTATAAACCGGTCAACACTGGTCAACACAGCTTTATTTTCGGCATTGGGTGCCTGATGCGCATGCGCTGTGATCACGGAGGACCAGTTCTTCAGAGTTAATTATGGGATTTTCCAATGGAGGAGCAATAAGGGACTGTGGATTCACTCGGTGCATCACAGTCACGAAAGGGGCTAGCCGTGCAGTTGAAAAACGATGTTTGACACGCGGTGATAGATGTTTTTTCGAGGGGCCTTCTGATTGACTGACTTACCTTGTTGTGACCAATTGAATAAGTAAGTGGGCCTTGATTAAACGATGAATTCACTATTAATTTGGAAGTCATACAGAGATTAAAAAAAGGCATTTTAATTATATTTATATATATATTTATAAATATTTATTTTGATTTGATTTGATTAGTGCGTGATCTGCAGGCAGCAGGACGGCCCTGGACACATGGCACCACACACACCAGCCCCATCTCACCATTACTGTTACCTTAAACTAACCATAACCTTAACCTTAACCTTAACCTTAACCACACTGTTACCTTAAACTAACCATAACCCTAACCTTAATACTGTGGGTTCGAGTCCCTGTGATCACAAATCACAAAGTTAAAAGGATGTGTATCAGTGATAATCAAACTGTAAACAAAGAGGCCTATTGAGATGCTAGATCTTAATATGAAGGACTATGTGATTTGATGTTCTTTGCCTTACTGCACCTTGACTTTGTCTATTTCGCTGCAATCAATTTTATACTTATTTTATGTCTGTACTTTTTTGTAAATTTTGTGCTCATTTTTACGCCTGTCCTTCTTACTGCTGTGAAGCACTTTGAGCTGCGATTCTTGTATGAAAGGTGCCATACAAATAAAGTTTTTTGTATTATAATGTTTAACCCTAACCATAACCCTAACCTCAACCTTAACCCTAACGTTCTATTCTTAACCATAACCGTTAAACATTAAAACAAACAGTATTGCTGTGTTGGTGTCAGGATGGGTGGGTTGTTTAGTCTCGTGGTGAGAGCAATCGTTGTTGGTTCCACGCCCCGGTCGTGGCTTGTTTGGGAGTTTCACAGATACGTAACTATATGACTTATACAAGACGTGAATAATATATCGCTCATGGCTATAGCATAACGTACATTATGTACCTTTTCCCCCCCCGTTAATACTACTTTATTTACATTTTCTGATCCAATGAGACACACACACACGCGCGCGCACGCACGCACGCACGCACGCACGCACACACAGACACACAGACACACAGACAGACACACAGACAGACACACACACCAACACACCACACCAACACACACACGCACACACACACTGTGTTGTGACAGCCTTTACAAGATGACTCTCTCTCTCAGGCAGGTAAAACCGCTGACATTAGCAACACTCCTCCTCCCACTCTCTCTCTCTCTCTCTTCTCTCTCTCTCTCTCTCTCTCTCTCTCTCTCTCTCTTCTCTCTCTCTCTCTCTCTCTCTCTCTTTCACCCCAGCAGCCGAGTCCTCCCACACAACACCTGTGGGTGTGAGTCACGCCCCGAGATGTTCCTCCAAGAAGATAATTGCCGCCAATTCAGGGCACCACCTGGGGGGGAAGCAGCCATTA
>NC_140170.1:1329945-1438265 GCF_963971535.1 Notolepis coatsorum | reverse complement strand
TAACTCAGACAGACCGTCGGTCCTCATTCCTTACGGGGAGTGGTGGGGAGGGGAGGGGCGGGGGGGGGGGAGGGGGTGTCGAGGCCCGAGGGCTTTGCAGGCGTCTGCAGGACGCTGAGAGAGCCTCCTCTCTCTGGTACCTGTGGCGTTTACAAGGAGCCTATAACAGAAGGAAGGGTCGTCGGGTCAGAACACCAGCGTTCTATGCCAAGTAGGGATGTCCGATATTATCGGCCGACCGATATTATCGGCCGATATCGGCAGTAAAATGTGATATCGGAAAATATCGGTATCGGTAAAAAAAAAAAATTTTTTTTTTTTTTTTTTTACATTTATTTAACCTTTATTTACCCAGGCAAGCAAGTAAGAACCAATTCTTATTTTATTTATTGTCAAAAGTATGCATGTTGGTTTAATTCAACAACAAGAGATATGTAATGTTAATTTTTACTTTTTTAATTATCATATTTTGCACAGATAATGCTTACATTTAGAAAGCCTTTTGAATGCATCCAGTGAAATTATTAATTACCTGAAATTATTCAGTTTTTTTGGGGGGAAACCCTGCATATATCGGTATCGGTTGATATCGGTATCGGTATCGAAATTAAGAGTTGGACAATATCGGAATATCGGTATCGGTAAAAAAGCCAATATCGAGCATCCCTAGAAGGAAGGGTCGTCGGGTCAGAACACCAGCGTTCTATGCCAAGGAGACTATAACAGAAGGAAGGGTCGTCGGGTCAGAATAAACTATAAAAGAAGGAAAGGTCATCACGACAGAATAAACTATAAAAGAAGGAAGGGTCATCAGGTCAGAGTACCAGCGTTCTATGCCAAGGAAACAATAAAAGAAGGAAGAGTCATAAGGTCAGAATACCAGCGTTTCCAGCTCTCTGGCCTCAGTACCATCTACATCCTCCTACAGCTCTTCTCTCTGGCCTCAGTACCATCTACATCCTCCTACAGCTCTTCTCTCTGGCCTCAGTACCATCTACATCCTCCTACAGCTCTTCTCTCTGACCTCAGTACCATCTACATCCTCCTACAGCTCTTCTCTCTGGCCTCAGTACCATCTACATCCTCCTACAGCTCTTCTCTCTGGCCTCAGTACCATCTACTGTACATCCTCCTACAGCTCTTCTCTCTGGCCTCAGTACCATCTACATCCTCCTACAGCTCTTCTCTCTGGCCTCAGTACCATCTACATCCTCCTACAGCTCTTCTCTCTGGCCTCAGTACCATCTACATCCTCCTACAGCTCTTCTCTCTGACCTCAGTACCATCTACTGTACATCCTCCTACAGCTCTTCTCTCTGGCCTCAGTACCATCTACATCCTCCTACAGCTCTTCTCTCTGGCCTCAGTACCATCTACATCCTCCTACAGCTCTTCTCTCTGGCCTCAGTACCATCTACATCCTCCTACAGCTCTTCTCTCTGACCTCAGTACCATCTACATCCTCCTACAGCTCTTCTCTCTGGCCTCAGTACCATCTACATCCTCCTACAGCTCTTCTCTCTGGCCTCAGTACCATCTACTGTACATCCTCCTACAGCTCTTCTCTCTGGCCTCAGTACCATCTACATCCTCCTACAGCTCTTCTCTCTGGCCTCAGTACCATCTACATCCTCCTACAGCTCTTCTCTCTGGCCTCAGTACCATCTACATCCTCCTACAGCTCTTCTCTCTGGCCTCAGTACCATCTACTGTACATCCTCCTACAGCTCTTCTCTCTGGCCTCAGTACCATCTACATCCTCCTACAGCTCTTCTCTCTGGCCTCAGTACCATCTACATCCTCCTACAGCTCTTCTCTCTGACCTCAGTACCATCTACATCCTCCTACAGCTCTTCTCTCTGACCTCAGTACCATCTACATCCTCCTACAGCTCTTCTCTCTGGCCTCAGTACCATCTACATCCTCCTACAGCTCTTCTCTCTGACCTCAGTACCATCTACATCCTCCTACAGCTCTTCTCTCTGGCCTCAGTACCATCTACATCCTCCTACAGCTCTTCTCTCTGGCCTCAGTACCATCTACATCCTCCTACAGCTCTTCTCTCTGACCTCAGTACCATCTACATCCTCCTACAGCTCTTCTCTCTGACCTCAGTACCATCTACATCCTCCTACAGCTCTTCTCTCTGGCCTCAGTACCATCTACATCCTCCTACAGCTCTTCTCTCTGACCTCAGTACCATCTACATCCTCCTACAGCTCTTCTCTCTGGCCTCAGTACCATCTACATCCTCCTACAGCTCTTCTCTCTGACCTCAGTACCATCTACATCCTCCTACAGCTCTTGTCTCTCGCCTCAGTACCATCTACATCCTCCTACAGCTCTTCTCTCTGGCCTCAGTACCATCTACATCCTCCTACAGCTCTTCTCTCTGGCCTCAGTACCATCTACATCCTCCTACAGCTCTTCTCTCTGACCTCAGTACCATCTACATCCTCCTACAGCTCTTCTCTCTGGCCTCAGTACCATCTACATCCTCCTACAGCTCTTCTCTCTGGCCTCAGTACCATCTACATCCTCCTACAGCTCTTCTCTCTGGCCTCAGTACCATCTACATCCTCCTACAGCTCTTCTCTCTGACCTCAGTACCATCTACATCCTCCTACAGCTCTTCTCTCTGGCCTCAGTACCATCTACATCCTCCTACAGCTCTTCTCTCTGGCCTCAGTACCATCTACATCCTCCTACAGCTCTTCTCTCTGACCTCAGTACCATCTACATCCTCCTACAGCTCTTCTCTCTGGCCTCAGTACCATCTACATCCTCCTACAGCTCTTCTCTCTGACCTCAGTACCATCTACATCCTCCTACAGCTCTTCTCTCTGACCTCAGTACCATCTACATCCTCCTACAGCTCTTCTCTCTGGCCTCAGTACCATCTACATCCTCCTACAGCTCTTCTCTCTGGCCTCAGTACCATCTACATCCTCCTACAGCTCTTCTCTCTGGCCTCAGTACCATCTACATCCTCCTACAGCTCTTCTCTCTGACCTCAGTACCATCTACATCCTCCTACAGCTCTTCTCTCTGGCCTCAGTACCATCTACATCCTCCTACAGCTCTTCTCTCTGGCCTCAGTACCATCTACATCCTCCTACAGCTCTTCTCTCTGGCCTCAGTACCATCTACATCCTCCTACAGCTCTTCTCTCTGGCCTCAGTACCATCTACATCCTCCTACAGCTCTTCTCTCTGGTCTCAGTACCATCTACATCCTCCTACAGCTCTTCTCTCTGGCCTCAGTACCATCTACATCCTCCTACAGCTCTTCTCTCTGGCCTCAGTACCATCTACATCCTCCTACAGCTCTTCTCTCTGGCCTCAGTACCATCTACATCCTCCTACAGCTCTTCTCTCTGGCCTCAGTACCATCTACATCCTCCTACAGCTCTCCTCTCTGACCTCAGTACCATCTACATCCTCCTACAGCTCTCCTCCTCCTCCTCCTCCTCCTCCTCCTCCTCCTCCTCCTCCTCCTCCTCCTCCTCCTCCTCCTCAGTGATAGGGTTACTGATATTCTATATACAGACCAACATATATATAATAGAAGTATTTGGCCAATATAGCCTAGATTACATTATATTATATTCAAATTGATTGTCATCATGCAGCACAAGTAGTTCAATACAATGAAAATAAGTTTGGCATCCAACCAGAGTGCAAATGGAACAGTAAAGTGAAATAGTAATATACAATGTACAGGTGATTAAACGGGGTATACAATATATAAATGAGTACTACTGAGTAATAGTTCTAATCAGATGTATGCACATAGTTGTAGTATTAATATGTACAGTGATACAGGTATAAAGACACTATGGTAGTAAGTCATACTGGCCAGTAGTGTAACTAGTAAGAGATATAGCCTACTGACCAATTCCAACCAAAAATCATCAGTTGGATTATGAATGAGTGTGTGGTGTTTTTCTGGGCTCAGTGTCCTGCAACTCAATCCAACAGGCATCAATTAAAGGGCTCTCATGGTCGTCACCATGAGACGCTGTCACCATGAGAGGTTGTCCTCATGAGAGGTTGACCTTTATTAATTGTTTAGAGGACTCAAAGTCTTATATTAACTTGTTTAGACTTTAGACTCTCAAAGATCTATATTAACTTGTTTAGAGGACTCAAAGATCTATATTAACTTGTTTAGAGGACTCAAAGATCTATATTAACTTGTTTAGACTTTAGACTCTCAAAGATCTATATTAACTTGTTTAGAGGACTCAAAGATCTATATTAACTTGTTTAGAGGACTCAAAGATCTATATTAACTTGTTTAGAGGACTCAAAGATCTATATTAACTTGTTTAGACTTTAGACTCTCAAAGATCTATATTAACTTGTTTAGACTTTAGACTCTCAAAGATCTATATTAACTTGTTTAGAGGACTCAAAGATCTATATTAACTTGTTTAGACTTTAGACTCTCAAAGATCTATATTAACTTGTTTAGACTTTAGAGGACCTCAAAGACCTATATTAACTTGTTGAAAATGACTCAAATATGTCCTCTTTAAACTCTGAAATGACTCTGAAAAGACATATTTCATGTCTTCATTGCATGGTTGACGGAGCGCCCAGGAAAAACGACTAGGACATTCACAGTCCAATTAATTAAATTCTGGTCGGAATCAATCAGTGTGATGCCAGGCGACAGGAACATGCGGTCTATAGTTGGAGAACGGGAGGCTGGCCAGTAGTCATCTAAGCAGTCCCAGATTTAGCTTTGTCTGATTTTAACCGCTCTGGGTTTGTAGGGACTTCCGTGAGGATTAAATGGGGTTTAAAGTAAATCCAGTCATGGATTCCACAAACCACCCCTTCAAATATAAACGACGTTCATAGCCACTGGAGTTTTTCTTTAGCCTTTAGGGGACCTCAAACATTAACTTGTCGAAAAGGAATACAATAGGGGACCTTTAAAATAATATCCTTAGAGGGAAACTGCTAATTCGGTAGGACATGATTTGCCTGTTCAAATTTGTCAGGACAAGGCAGCAGAGAGCAGCCATGCACCGACGAGAGGGAGGCCACTTGAAGGAACACGCCAACATTATGGGAAATTCGCTTACCGTCTTCTCCAGGGTCAGACAAGAAGATATAGTAGACACCAATTTCCTCTCTGTGCGTTCAGTAGAAAGCTATCCGGCTGCAAGCTAGCCTAGCTTAGCACAAATTAATGGAAGCAGATACGGACCACTAGCCTATATGTTAAAACTCCGGGAGAGTTTTTTTTGGCCAACAGCTAAGCTAACGGGTCCGTCTGTGCTTCCATTCATTTGTGCTAAGCTAGGCTAACTTGCAGCCGCATAGCTTTCTACTGAATGGAAGCGGATTCGGACCAGTTAGAATATAAAAACTTTAATCATCCTGAGGGAAATAGCCCAGCTGTTGGCCAAAATAACCTCTCCTGGAGTAATCTATGTTTTTTTCTTTATCCACTTTTTCTCCTCTTTTTTTATTTTTCTCCCATCCCAATTCCACTGTGCCAATTCTCCCCTCCCCTGTCTTGAACGTTGCTCGCATATGCCCCCCACAGGTCGGTTGTAGGGAGGATAGAAGCCTTGCATCACGTGTCCCCTCCGATACACGAGGAGGCAGCCTGTCACATCTTTTCACCTGCCAGCGCGGACTCTCATTGGCGAGGTGTAACGTGTGGGAGGCTCACACTGCCCCCCGCCATTTCCTGTCTCTGCTGTGCAGGCGTCCCCCAACCGACCTGTAGGAGTCGCTGTCCACAACGTCCAGATTACCACCCATCGACTTCCCACCCGCTGACTCTGCCAATTGAGTTAGTATGACGGCCGGCCCAAGCCGGAGGCAACGCCGACAGCTGGAGTCGAACCCGGTGTCTCTTGCGTTGGTGACGAGCGCAATGTCCGCTGCGCCACCCAGCCGCCCCTGGAGTAATCTATGTTGAGTGTTGTTTTTTTTTGCATAAAACTTCAAAGACATGTTTAGAGGACCTCAAAGTCCTTAACCTGTCGAAAAAGCAGTAAGTCTCCTTTAAACTCTGAAATGACTCATGTCTTCACCGTTGGACTGACGGAGTGTCTAGAACAGGGGTTCTCAAACTTTTTCATACCGTGACCCCATTTTATTTCGGATTTTTTTTGGGGGACCCAAACGTGGAATTAAGGAATATCAAAATAAAAGCACACATTGTTGAACTTGATCATGCATATTTATTAGAACATTTTATTACAGCACTATGTTATCAATACACATTTATAAAACGAGGCATATTTAGCCAACATATGTTGCCAGAACATTAACTCATTGGACGCCACGGACTTAAGCATCGTTTGTTCCTACCACGCCACGCTCTAAAAGATAGGAATAAGTGGCAGTGTTTGCAGGGCTATATATATATTATATATAGCTATGGATACAATACTATGGCCCATTTGACATCAACTATCTATCATTCAATATGTGAAAAAGAATATTTTTTTTCATTAATACGTTCCCGTGTTATACCGTGGTGAATATAAGTATAGTTTTAGAGTGATCCTGTCTAACCCCAGAAAATTACGATATGCAGCAAAACGTGAATTTCACTAAAAGTGTTGCCGTTTCTTGCCTGGACACGCTATTATTTCCAAATCAAATGTATATTTGAAATGGGGGGGGGGGGGGGGGTCGTTTTTTTATGCTTTGATCGTCACCAATGGCATACGTTCAGGGGTGTAAAGTACTTGAGTAATTGTACTTCGTTACAATACTTAAGTACTGTTTTGGGGGATTTGTACTTTACTCGAGTATTATTAGGTTTGTATACTTTGTACTTTTACTCCATTACATTTCAGAGAAAAAAAACATACTTTTTACTCCTTACATTTAAAATGCAGACCTACAAAGTACAAAGTACAAATCTCACAGGTCCAACCATTTGAATTAGTATATTTTAATTGTTTATCTGGCCGAACTAACGTTAACGTTATTAATCCTGCGACAGTAGGTAAACAGCCAATCAAATCCCCATCAATGGAAAATGAACCCGCCCATACCCATGCTGATTGGTCCTTGTGCAACACTAGAAAGTGGGGATCTTTGATTAAACATCTGCTATCAGATCTGCATTATGCTGTGGTTAATATTGTGATATTATTCAGGGTACTCCAGTATTCTGTCTTTAATATTGTGATATTATTAAAGGTACTCCAGTATTCTGTCTTTAATATTGTGATATTATTCAGGGTACTCCAGTATTCTGCATTTAATATTGTGATATTATTCAGGATAATCCAGTATGCTGTGGTTAATATTGTGATATTATTCAAGGTACTCCAGTATTCTGTCTTTAATATTGTGATATTATTCAGGGTACTCCAGTATTCTGCATTTAATATTGTGATATTATTCAGGATAATCCAGTATGCTGTGGTTAATATTGTGATATTATTCATGCTGTGATGTGAATGCCGTCCATGTTAGTTCACCTTCATTGTCTATCGCAGAACACATTCCATTGTGGGCAGAGTGTCTGCTTGGTTTCATTCCAGCCTTGCCTAAACACCAGCTGATGATTTCACTAATTGGCTCACCTCTTCAACTAACTCACCTGGTGCAATGTATAGTTAAAATGAAAACCTGGGCCCTCATTCATCAACGTGTTCTACGCACAGATCTGTGCTTACCCTGTGTGTACGATCATTTCTAAGCAAAGAGTGGGATTCATCAATTTCGATTTGAACTTGACTCCGTGCTTACATCTACGCACAGGTCAGACCAGGCGTACCTGGCGCCCAGTGGTAGAATATATTATTACAACAAGGAAATTAGCTTCTGTGCATAATAACACTGGCATGTTCTGTACGAACCGTAGTTCATTATAGTTCATTGTAAAATAGCAACAGTAGTGTAATTATGGTCAAAACCCTATAAATAGCATTTGGAATAATAGATCTTTCTCTCAGAATGAATGCAGCATGGTTTATATAGCGTTATCGGAATATACGGGGTGTAGGCTACTGACTGACTGCGCTCCGCGTAGCTTGATTGATTGATTGATTGAAAAGTTTATTAACAGATTGCAGAATGGGTACAGTACAGTACAGCTCAGTACATACAATTGTTAATTGGGGATGCAGACCAACTTTCATCTTGTTTACATCAGGGTCCCCCATTTTCAATTCATCATAAATCATAAAGCTCAACTTGTTATTATTTTGCGCAGACCGCAGAAACACGGGAACGTTTTGATTATATTTAAAAGGCTTTACGTTAAACGAAACAAGTGGAATTTCGAAGCTGTAAGCAGAATACAAGTCATATGAATATAGTGTTCTTCCCCCTTTCTACTGTATAAGAAAGAATAGAAAACGCATTGCAATGACACTATAGTGGACAGACTATGTATATGATGGGATTCAAGTTCGCGTTTTTGTTGATCATAGGCATGCTGTCAGAGTATGATATCTTCAAACATTCTAGAACATTTGTCGTCACAGATCATGTCCTAATAGAACATAGGCTATGGCATGGATCGTGATATTGTGTGGACTGTAATTATTACTGTACCGGTACCACCCATTGTGACAACAGCCTTGTGAGTCCCGCACACAAACATGATGGAATTCAAGTTCATGTATTGAAAGGCAGGCTACATCATACATGCAGTGAGATTCATTGTTCTTGTATATGCTCTCTATTATTGTTTATATAGGCTACCCAATACTGACATCAAAATAGATTGTAGTATGCCTCTAGAAATCATATGCAGCAGGTAGAAAATTGACGGGAGATCCATCGCGATTTGGAATAAAATTGAGGAGAACTTTAATCCCTGGGTATTAATCAAACAACACGGGAAAAGGCAGTCATATTCCAGCGCGGTCTTTATTAGCCGACAACAAAATAGATGCCTCTGAAAATCATATAGCCAATCGAACACAACTAATAAAGGCATTCATATTACAGCACGGTTATAATGACACACAACCAACGCCAAACAGTGGTCAACGAACGGTCTTTATTAGTATTTTGAGCTGTCCAGGCAGAATTGCAGCAATGGTCTTAGGGAGCCGTTGATATCTGACATCACCGTTTACAAGTCCGCCTTTTATTTATCCCATAATACGCGATAGTGTCTTCTTGGTTCGACAGCAGTGAACAATCTTCGTGGAGTTTCTCAGAGATCCGCTCGGGTCAGTCCATTATTTCACATCCCATGGGGGGTGTTTCCTCATTTTCATGACCATATATGGATAATCATGCACGAGCATTGACGGTAGAACAAAGTGGTATTCATCAACACGGAGGAGCATAGAGCCTGCGTACGCACCGTGTGATGAATCCCGACTTCCCTGTGCGTACACTAGTTCTACATTCCGTGCTTACGTGTGGAAGTAGGTCAAGTTCTACGCACACATTGATGAATGAGGCCCACGATGGAATGAGTTTGAGACCCCTGGGCCCTCATTCATCAACGTGGACGTAGAATATGTTCTATTTCCACACGTAAGCACGGAATGTAGAACTAGTGTACGCACAGGGAAGTCGGGATTCATCACACGGTGCGTACGCAGGCTCTACGCTCCTCCGTAGAACTTTGTTCTACCGTCAATGCTCGTGCATGATTATCCATATATGGTCATGAAAGTGAGGAAATACCCCCCATGGGATGTGAAATAGTGGACTGACCCGAGCGGTACTCTGAGAAACTCCATGGAGAATTCACTGCTGTCGAACCAAGAAGACACTATCGCGTATTATGGGATAAATAAAAGGCGGATTTGTAAACGGTGATGTCAGATATCAACGGCTCCCTAAGACCATTGCTGCAATTCTGCCTGGACAGCTCAAAATACTAATAAAGACCGTTCGTTGACCACTGTTTGGCGTTGGTTGTGTGTCATTATAACCGTGCTGTAATATGAATGCCTTTATTAGTTGTGTTCGATTGGCTATATGATTTTTAGAGGCATCTATTTTGTTGTCGGCTAATAAAGACCGCGCTGGAATATGACTGCCTTTTCCCGTGTTGTTTGATTAATACCCAGGGATTAAAGTTCTCCTCAATTTGATTCCAAATCGCGATGGATCTCCCGTCAATTTTCTACCTGCTGCATATGATTTCTAGAGGCATACTACAATCCATTTTGATGTCAGTATTGGGTAGCCTACATAAACAATAATACGAGAGCTATACAAGAACAATGAATCTTACTGCCATGTATGATGTAGCAGATACGCCATGTGTAGCCTGCCTATATGTGATCAATACAAACATGAACTTGAATTCCATCATGTCTGTGTGCGGGTCACTGCGGGAACTCACAAGGCTGTTGTCACAATGTAAATAAGAACGTGCACTGAAAAGTTACAGTATGTAGTTGGTTGATCATTTGTATGACAGTCAGTAAACCCTTGCAAAAAGTATCCGTTTTATTTAATGAATTGAAAACATTCAGCATCGCCTTCCTCCCGGCATCCAGCAATAACATGTATCAGGCAAATGCGCATCGCAACATTGACTGAGTGGAATCCCTTTCTATTCACATAACTGCATTTGTGATGGAGCTTTGACAGCTACAGTAACAGTCTATTGGTCGATCCATCTCCAATATCACGATGGACCGTGCCGCGGTGGCAAAGACCCGAGGGTGGAGAGGATCTTGAATGAATTCCATCATCATATATATATGTTGTGTGTCTGTCCACTATGTTTGTTACTTTGTTATTCCCCCCCCCCCTATCTATGTAAAGCGACCTTGGGTCTCTTGAAAGGCGCTATATAAAATGAAGCTATTATTATTATTGTTATTATTATTATTATCATCACATCTGTGCGGGAGCTCACAAATAGACTGTTAGTCTCAGTGAAGTTTCAATGGAGGTCATCTATTCTAACCAACAAATTGAAGTAGAAAGCATTTCGTGACCAATCTTATTTGGAAACATGACACACAAAATAATTAGCTTTTTATTTGAAACAATATCTAATCGCGTTTGGAGGTTGGTGTTTTGCGTCTGCCCCCCCCGTGCCAAACAAGCAGGCCAACCTCTTGTTCGCGTGTGAGCCCGTTATAATTACACTACTGTCGCTATTTTACAATGAACTATAATGAATTACGGGTCATACAGAAGTTGAACACTAATGCACGGAAGCTTATTTCCGCCTTGAAACTAATGCAGGACTGAGGAGTGCTTATGCGTAGTAACGATATTCGCCAGGTACGCCTGGTCTGACCTGTGCGTAGATGTAAGCACGGAGTCAAGTTCAAATCGAAATTGATGAATCCCACTCTTTGCTTAGAAATGATCGTACGCACAGGGTAAGCACAGATCTGTGCGTAGAACACGTTGATGAATGAGGGCCCTGGTCTACCCCCCCCCCCCCTTTTTTTTTTAAATGTACTTTTACTTTTTAGTACTTAAGTACATTTAAAAGTAGAACTTTTTGACTTTTACTCAAGTGTGTTTTTAGCCAGATACTTTGACTTTTACTTGAGTCAGATTTTGAGACGGTACCCATACTTTCACTTAAGTATAATTTCTGGGTACTTTTTACACCCCTGCATACGTTGTGGAGTAACGTTACACACACACGTTGCGATCGAGGTGAAATCATGGTTGGATCAAAGCAGGATATATATCATTTAGTCCTTACCTTCACTAGGAGGTACCCCAAAAAGAATATTCCAATTGTCTGATCGCGAGTCCAAGTATTGGTGTCCGTCGTGTCGCCAACATAATCCACCACAACAGATGCATCGGGGGCATTTGACGCTGCTCAATGGGATTGGGATACCCGCTCGACACGCCTGACAAAGAAAAGTGCGCCCGGAGACATTTGAACGTTGCACAGGCCAAGATATAAGGTTTCAAAGGGTGCTCGATACTGCCTCCTGGGAGGCCGGTATTGCACTTTGGTGATCTCAGGATGATTCCCCATGTTAACCCCGAGTCCGTGTGGCTGTAATGAATGGAAATATCGAATAAAAGAAATAACGATGAAAACCCGACTATACTCGGGTTTTCGGGGGTGCTGGTGCTCAACGCATGGCAAGATAACCCGACTATCCTCGGGTCTGGCGCTGATTGAGTTAAAAAATATATAATTAAAGATTTCTTTTGTTTTTAAAATTGTTTTTACTTTTCCAATGCACCTACCCGTAACCCCAATTTGGGTCGGCCCATGGGGACATTAACGTGTGTTGTCGGGCCTTACAAATAAATTTGATTTGATTTGATTTAGTTTGAGAACCACTGGTCTAGAAGAACAACAAGGACATTTATAGTCCAGTCAGCGTGATGCCAGGCGACAGCCGACAGGAGAAACACGCTGCCCCTGGAAGAAGCAGCAGTGGTCATATAAACAGTCCCAGGTTTAGGTTTGTCTCATTTCACCACCCGCTCTGGGCTTGTACTGTAGAGACTTCCTTGAAGATTAAACAAGGCTTACAGTAAATCCAGTTTCCACAAACCACCCATTAAAACCTGAACGGTGTTCATAGACACTGAACCTCCTGTTCAGAATTATGTTAATTCTCCTTTTCTCTTGTTGTTTCTGAAAGCGCACTTTGTAGCTTTGTTTAAAAATAAACAAATAAAGTTATTAATTCATTCAAACTTTCATTTAAATCTCAATAGATCACTGAGGTTGCCCCTATTTACAATGACATTGAGTTAAACAGACACAGTTAAAATAAACAAAACAAAACACAAGATAAAATAAAATAAGAAGAATAGTTAGATTACAGTCTAATGTATTGTCATCATACAGCACAAGTACAGGCATTTAGCTGATGCTTTTATCCAAAGCGACTTACAAGGTTTGTACAACAAGACAGCAGGAAGGGTACAACTCTATCAGCTGAGTAACAATGTTCATCAAAGTGTTGAGTGCTACAGTGTATGTTACAAGTGCATGACAGTAAGGTTAGTTAGGGTTAGTTTAAAAAATTTTTAAATAATTCTTTTTTAATTATATAATGGGGAGCCAGTGCAGGTCCCTGAGAAGTGGGGTGACATGGGCCGACTTCGGTAGGTTTGAGATCAGGCGGGCCGCTGCGTTCTGAATGAGGTGAAGAGGCTTGGTGGCAGTGGTCGGACGGCCAGCAAGCAGTGCCTTGCAGTAGTCGAGGCGGGAGATGACTGGACGAGGAGTTGGGTGGCTTCTTTTGTCAGGAAGGGGCGGATCCTTGTGACGTTGCTGTCAGGAAGGGGCAGATCCTTCTGACGTTGCTCAGGAGGAATCTGCAGGTTCTGGTTGTCGCTGCGATGTGAGCGGAGAAGTTCAACTGGTCGTCGAGGACGACACCAAGGTTCTTGGTGGTTGGGGACGCGGTCACAGTTGCATTCTCGACTGTGATGGAAAGGTCGTTCAGGGGGGAGGATTTGGCCGGCAGGTGAAGCAATTCTGTTTAGCTTAGGTTCAGTTTGAGGTGGTTGGTCATCATCCAGGCTGAGATGTCAGACAGACAGGCAGAGATCCGCTCAGAGACGTGGATATCTGAGGGAGGGAAGGAGAGGAAGAGTTGAGTATCATCGGCATAGCAATGATACGAGAAGGCATGAGACGTGATAATGTTACCCAGAGATTTAGTGTAGAGGGAGAAGAGAAGGGGTCCAGCCCTGTGGGACACCTGTCCGCAGGGGGCGGGTGGCAGACAGGGTCCCTCTCCATGACACTTGGTAGGAGCGGTCATTGAGGTATGATGGTCAAGGGACCAACTTGATTGATTGATTGATTGAAAATGTTATTAACAGATTGCAGAATGGGTACAATACAGTACAGCTCAACTCCAGTTGTAATGCCAGTACCTTGGTCAAGGGACCAACTCCAGTTGTAATGCCAGTACCTTGGTCAAGGGACCAACTCCAGCTGTAATGTCAGTACCTTGGTCAAGAGACCAACTCCAGCTGTAATGCCAGTACCTCGGTCAAGAGCAAGGGCAGGAACCCTAACATACATGTCTTTATGGTGTGGGAGGTGTTATGGCATATTTTAAAGGAGCCAAGAAGACAGTGAACTGTAGAAATTCAGATAGTAGTTTATTTTATGTGGCCACAGAAAGTATCCTTGGTTTACAATCAGAGACAAGTGTAACACAAGCGTCTGACCAGAAAAGTGAGGAAGAGCTCTGGTCAGACATACAATTAAAAATACACCAGCTGGGAATGACAAATGAAAACAAAGATGGTTTACGGGTTTTGTCGTATCTGACACAAGATTGATATGAAACAAAAGACAACAAAGAAAATGACAAGATGACATATTCAGAAAATATGACATATCTAAGACAAACTGTCCTGGGCCATGTTTGTTGTTTTAAGAACACTGTCACCCTAGTGTCTGCAAAACTGTATACTAGTTAACTATATTAACTAGTCAAGGCTGTACAGAGAATATGTATTTAACAGAGCTATTAACATGCTGTCTAGTACACTGTACACACTCATTTACATTTACATTTAGTCATTTAGCTGACGCTTTTATCCAAAGCGACTTACAAGTTCTGTACAACAAGACAGCAGGAAGGGTACAACTCTATCAGCTGAGTAACAATGTTCATCAAAGCCTAATAGGCTTGGGCCCAGTAAACCCAGTAAGCTGTACAGATGATTTAATATGATGAAACATATCATATTTTCCCTAACAGAGGAAACCAGAGTAGCCGGAGGAAAGGCACTCAAACACAAAGAGAGAATAAAGTGCAGACTCCACACAGAAAGGCCCCCTGCTGGGGCTTGAACCCAGGACCTCCTTGCCGTGAGCCAATATTAATGGCATAAAAACATTACGTTGACTTTTTATCTGAAGCGCTTTATGGGACTGTGAGTGAATGTTGCTTCTAGTAATGACGGTGAGGAGTGGGAATAGAAGCCCCCGGAGGTGTGAACGCAGATCTCCTCCACACAGATGCTCCGTTCCAGATGTTCCAGATTAGAGCCTAATCTTCTCCTAATCCAGGCCATCATCACAGCCGGAGATTAACGCCTCCAGTACAAAAAACGCCTCTGAATGTTCCGAAAATGCACTTGAAAAAGTTTGTTTTATTTGTCACATATAAGGTACATGTGTACATTACAGTGAAATGGTTGGTACAGTAAACAAAAGTAAAAAAGAATAAAGACCAAACACTATACAAAATATACAATATACAAAACTAAAATACAAGATGCTCAAATTAGGTAGAGATGTCTTGCAAATCTTTTAGTGATGAATGAAAATAAGGTGTAGTGTTAAAAAGTGTTTAAACTGTCTAAACTGTAGGTGAATGTTTAAAGTGAGTGTGTGCATGTGGATGTGTGTGCAATGAGTGTAGAATGAATGAGTTAGTGTTACATAGAGCCATTGAGCATCCTGGTGGCCTGGGGATAGAAGCTCCTTCTGAATGAATGAATGAATGAATGACCTTTATTTATATAGCACCCTTCACAGCACGAATGCACAGGGTGCTTTACACTACAGCTTAATATAAAAACACAATAAAAACAAAATCAGAAATAAATGACAACAGACAAACAGCAGTTAAAAACAGTGAAACCAGATAGAAAAAGTAGAATAAAAGAATTTGGATAAAATCATGAGTCACTAATTAAAACAACACTATAGAACAGAAAAAGGCGCCTATGTGTGATTAAAAGCCTGCCTGAACAAATGTGTTTTTAGTTGTTTTTTAAAAGAGTTCTCAGAGGGGGCAGTTCGCAGGTCCAGAGGGAGAGCGTTCCAGAGCCTTGGTGCTGTCACCTCGAAGGCTCGATCACCCCTTGTTTTTAGCCTGGTCCTGGGGATCACTAGGAGGTGCTGATCGGCAGATCTGAGTGAGCGGGTGTTTGTGTAGGGATGGATGAGTTCCGTGATGTAGATAGGGGCCTGACCGTGAAGTGCTCTGAAAGTGAAAGTGAGGACTTTGAAGTGAATTCTATAGTGTACCGGGAGCCAGTGCAGGGATACCAAAATGGGAGTGATGTGACATGATTTTTTTGACCTTGTGAGTAGCCTGGCTGCAGCATTTTGGACCATTTGTAGTTTATCTGTGGATGATTTGGTGAGACAGGTGAAAAGTGAGCATGCACGGATAGTTCTAGTTCAGAGTGAGATATGATGAGTCTCTCTGTACCGGCCATGAGACTTCAGTATTGCTTGCCTGGGGATAGAAGTTCCTTCTGAGGGGGCTTTCACACTCAGCCTTTTGTACCGAATCACCGTCCCGGAGCACGGGGGGCAGTGTTCTCACTCACCACTTTTGGGGTGCGAAACGGCGCTGAATCGTTTCACCCCCCTCTGAACGGGACCAGCTGGCAGAGGTGGTCTCGGGGTCGGTCCCGGGAGAACGGGGGGTGTGGCTTTGCGAGCTTGTACCTTTTCACGGGCGTGGCGCCTGGTGCTGACATAACGTCATAAATTTTGTTTGCCATTGCTATGTCTATAACATTGTTCGAATGCATTTATTTCTATTAGACCAGTGGTGCCCAACAAGTCGGCCGTGGTCGACCAGTAGATCGCTCAAAACGCTCAAAAGCGGACTCTACAACACCATCCATTCGTGATAAAATATAACTTCATATTTATTGGCAATTTGTTCATTTTATATCAACATCCAGAGTCCGCAGTCGTGTTAAGACATTCCCGTTTACATTTTCGGTCGACCAGTAGATCAATGACATTCAATATAATCGATGCGAGTTACTAGTATGTTGCAGTAACGTTAGCGTTAGCCGTTAGCTTAGCGTTATTGTTAACGCTGCAAAACGATCAAAAGCGGACTCTACAACAGAGTTCCATTCGTGAGAAAATGGGGGTGGGTTATATTGACAAGGCTTGACAACAGAGGTTCAAATATAACTTCATATTTATTAGTTATTTGTATCTTTATATCAACATCCATTCTCCAGTCTCCGTGTGAACACTTCCTGTGTTTACATTTCGAGCGTGACATCATCGACTACGGCAAGCTTACAAGCTCAAAACGCAAACCGTAAACAAAACCCAGAGCGCACCCAGAATGAAGTGTGTACACAAACTAGAGGGGGGAGAGGGGGGGGGGGAGAGTTCGGATCAGATCTCGGTACGGGAAGAACGGAACGAAATAGAAACGAATAGAGTGAGTGAGAAAGGGCCCTGAATCTCTCTGTACTGGCCATGAGACTCCGGTAGCGCTTGCCTGGGGATAGAAGCTCCTTCTGAGTCTCTCTGTACTGGCCATGAGACTCCGATAGCGCTTGCCTGACCGCAGCAGTACAAAGAGGGATCACAGGTGCAGAATATGGGTGTGGAGGGAGAATAACAAAAAAAGCTCCCCTAACTAGAAAAGGTACATTTCCTACCCAATGGGCATTTTATAGGACATTTACAAGTAAAATATACAAGGTGTGCCGTGGAATTCCTATTACTGTATAAGTGACTTGAGAAGCACGTCCACAACTCCTGCAGTCAGCGGTTGCATCTGTGTGTGAACTGCTTCGACACCGCAGACAGTGATGTGAACCAGCCCAGTGTTGGTATGCTGCAACGTCCCTCATATGGGACGTTTTTAGGATTTTTTTGCAACCGGCAATTTGGCGACCCCTAGTGGCTCGGTGTGCATATTTTGTAATACAATATATATATCGAATTTAAGCCTTATTTGTTGCCTGTCGATAGCGACAACATTCGACAAAATCCGTTCAGCGGTTCTCGAGTTACATGCCGGTATTTGAGGCTTGTGCAAAGTACACGGTATTGCGCAAAATACCACTCCCGACTCAGGCTGCAGTTGTTCCGTCAATCTAGATCCGATCTCGAAAATGATTGTGGATCGTTGTAACCAATGAGTGTGGCTTTTCAATGATACCCCACATGGGGATCTAAATAAAAAATAAATAAAAACACGAAGAAACACGAAAACAGGAAGGGCAAAACAGCTGAATGAATTACAGTCTATGAGAAAACTGAGTTTTTCACTCCTAATCACTCCTAATCACTCATTTCTGAATGGATCTTTATGAAATTTGGATATGTACTACATAAGGCTTCAGGCTATGGCTCCATTTGTAAGCCATACCACCTTCTGGGGAAATACTACCTTTGGACTACTAACTACTACAGAAAAACTTGAGAAACAAGTTTTTTTACAACTCAAGTTCAGACCTATGTAACTCTTTAGCACTAAAAGTGAATTTTTTCTGGAATCAGAAACTTCAGAATGTCATCTTTCAAAAGAGACCAGGCTCATGCATGTGCTATAAGTATAAAGTATGTTGTTTTGGTTTGCAAAAAAAGTATGCAGTCCTCAAGTTCAAGTTAATAAATTGCCACTTTTCTGCCCGCTTGTTATGTAAGGCCCATGTAATGCGCCGGTTCCCATACAGGGCAGGTTAATGGCAGGTTAACGGCAGGTCAACGGCAGGTTAATGGCAGGTCAATGGCACAATGACTGAAAATTCATCATCTCTGAACGCTCGTAGAGGGGTTTCTGTAGCAGAGCTCTCTCTCTCTCTCTCTCATGGTAAATGGTGTTTATATAGCGCTTTT
Source organism: Notolepis coatsorum (assembly GCF_963971535.1). NCBI lineage: Eukaryota > Metazoa > Chordata > Actinopteri > Aulopiformes > Paralepididae > Notolepis > Notolepis coatsorum. Next base: position 1,419,776 of record NC_140170.1, on the reverse strand, counting down.
ATCCAAAGTGCTTTACAGCTTGTTCCTCACATTTCACCCGTGCACTCACACATTCACACACCAACGGCGGAGGCGACCACTTTTCTGCCCGCTTGTTATGTAAGGCCCATGTAATGCGCCGGTTCCCATACAGTACCTCGACATGAGAGATGGATTCGTTTGTTTTCAGGTTCAGTTTCTTAGGCTGGGGTTACACCTTTCGTATCATCTTCGTATTGTTTTCTTATGCGTATCGCCGCGACGTCGTGCGCCTGAGTCACACTTTCGTTTTTTTTTTCGTTTTGTCAGCCGAGCACACAGATGTAGTACACTGCCAAAGCAGTAGGTGGCAGTAGGTGGCAAACATGAAGGCAATTTCAACCAATCAGAACGAATGTGCCAATACACTTCCTGGTGGAAGCTCCAGCAAAGAAAATGTCAATAAGGCAGGCGCCTATTTACTCAATGCAGCAATTCTTTTTTCAGCAAAGCCTAATAAAAGTGCAATAAACAAACGGATACATTCACTGTGTGTTCTGCCTGTCATTTGTTGATGAAACAAAACTAACATCAACACAAGTGACCACCAAGAGCGGATAGTTTAGTCTAAAAAACGATCGGTAGCATTGTTAGCTGCATGCTAACGTCAATGGAGTATGCCATTATAACAATATAGCATTGTGGCTAGAAGCTAACGTTAGCTCACGCTACTTAGCCTGCACCAAAACTGATGATATCGCGAGCTATCAGTAGTTAGATAACATTAGAGACAACGCTGTGTGTATTAAACAAAGGTGAATAGATGACTGGGCCATTTTGTTTAATGCTTGTTAAGTTGAAAGAGGAACTCTGAGCTAACAGGGTCTGAATCCTGATAGCTCACGTTAGCCAGCTGCTCATGCAATCGGTAATGCTAGCAGAATGAATGGATGTAAACTTTATTTAACATATTGCATATGGGTACAATACAATACGGCTCAATACAAACAATTGTTAAGGGAATGCAGACTGTTGTAGCTTGGACTGGGGTCCTTATAACAATAACTTGACAACACATGGTAGCTGAAGCTATTTGGGACACGGAGCTCTGTCCCAAACACACACACTGTTGTCACCGGAAGGGCACGCAGATGGTATCTACTGCGCATGGGCGTTTTCGCAACAACTGCTCCGTGCTGACTACACGCTGTTGTCGACTCGTTTTTTTTGCGTATCTCCAAACGCAAACACAATTTTGCGTTTCAGCCGTATCCACAAAAAAAACGCCAAAAAACGCATTTCTGTGTAGATAGGACATGAAACGTCGTCAAAAACGTATAAAAAAACGCCAGGAATACACTAGTCTAACCATAGCCTTAGTTATATGGGCAGGTTAATGGCAGCTTAACGGCAGGTTAACGGCAGGTCAACGGCAGGTTAATGGCAGGTTAACGGCAGGTTAACGGCAGGTCAACGGCAGGTTAACGGCAGGTCAACGGCAGGTTAATGGCAGGTCAATGGCACAATGACTGAAAATGCATCATCTCTGAACGCTCGTAGAGGGGTTTCTGTAGCAGAGCTCTCTCTCTCTCTCTCTCTCTCTCTCATGGTAAATGGTGTTTATATAGCGCTTTTATCCAAAGTGCTTTACAGCTTGTTCCTCACATTTTACCAATTCACTCACACATTCACACACCAACGGCGGAGGCGACCATGCAAGGTGCCAACCTGCTCATCAGGAGCAATCAGGGGTTAAGTGTCTTGCTCAAGGACACTTTGACACGCTGGCCGGGAGGAGCGGGAATCGAACTGGGAACCTTCCGCTTACCAGGCGACAAGCTCTACCTCCTGAGCCACTGTCGCCCCCCGTCATAAAACCTACCTGGTTGACTTTAACAAGGGAACAAAACCTACCTGGTTGACTTTGACAAGGGAACAAAACCTACCTGGTTGACTTTGACAAGGGAACAAAACCTACCTGGTTGACTTTGACAAGGGAACAAAACCTACCTGGTTGACTTTGACAAGGGAACAAAACCTACCTGGTTGACCTTGACAAAGGAACAAAACCTACCTGGTTGACCTTGACAAGGGAACAGAACCTACCTGGTTGACCTTGACAAAGGAACAAAACCTACCTGGTTGACCTTGACAAGGGAACACAGCCTAAATTATATGGATATCCTACAGACAAGGCTATGGGCTGCAGGAGAAACAAAAGGAACTGAAGGAGATGATATAATAAAAAGGTGATTGAAGCGTGTTGTTCTCCAGCTCATGGGGGGTGGGGGGGGGGTCTGAAGAAGAACCAGCCGAGGGCTTCAAGAGGTCACAGGGGTCAAGTGGGAGGGGTCAGGTTCAGGGGAGTGTGGGTGGTAAGGGTTCTGATGGTCTCTGTCTGTCTGTCTCTCTGTATGGTATGGTATGGTATGGTATGGTATGGTATTTATTTTAGACAACAAAACATATACAGATCATTACTCACATATTTGCTTTTGTCAAGGATAGGAACGAAAAAGGCGCAATGACTTATTTACATCGTTGTCTGTCTGTCTGTCTGTCTGTCTGTCTGTCTGTCTGTCTGTCTGTCTGTCTGTCTGTCTGTCTGTCTGTATTTCTGTCTGTCTGTCTGTCTGTCTGTCTGTCTGTCTGTCTGTCTGTCTGTCTGTCTGTCTGTCTGTCTGTCTGTCTGTCTGTCTGTCTGTCTGTCTGTCTGTCAGTCTGTCTGTCTGTCTGTCTGTCTCTCTGTCTCTCTGTCTCCCTCTCTGTCTCTCTCTCTGGGGAATGTACAGTTGAAAAAGAACAAACAAACATGTGTAACATTTTCATTCATTCATTCAATCTTTATTTAATCTCGAATGATCGCTGAGAGCAGCTCTCGTTTACAATGAGGTCGAGAGGAATAATACAGGATACAAAAACAATATAAAATTAAAAACAGAAAACAACAACTACAGACTGGTCAAACAAACTATAGATGTTTTCAAAGTCAGGCGGCTGGGTGGCGCAGCGGACATTGCGGTCGTCACCAACGCACGAGACACCGGTATCGAATCCGGCTGTCGGCGTTGCCTCCGACCGTCATACTAACTCAATTGGCAGAGTCAGCGGGTGGGAAGTCGATGGGTGGTAATCTGGACGTTGTAAACAGTGACTCCTACAGGTCGGTTGGGGCGCCTCCTCAGCAGAGACAGGAAAATGGCGGGGGCAGTGTGAGCCTCCTATGTTACTCCTCGTCAAATGAGAGTCCGCGCTGGCAGGTGAAAAGATGCGACTGGCTGCCTACACATGTATCGGAGGGGACGCCTGATTGCTTTTACCAAACGGTTCGTGTTTCCGCGTTCCCGCTTTGTGCTCTGATTGGCCACTGACGTTTCTGGTCATGTGACATGTGCGCCCAATCGTGTGACGGCAAGTACTTGGACGGTTAAGCTTAGGCGCTCTTTCGAAGTTGGTTAAGGTTAGAGTTTGTCTTAGATCAGGGCGATATCGTGTGACGGCAAGTTCTTTCGCCGGTTAAGCTTAGGCACTCTTTAGAAGTTGGTTAAGGTTAGAGTATGGATCGTAGGCGTTAGGTAGTTTGCTGCTGGTCGAGGCGGAAATGGGCGCGTCATGCGATTGGGCGCACATGTCACATGACCAGAAACGTGCATGGCCAATCAGAGCGCAAAACGGGAACGCGGAAACACGAACCGGTTGGTAAAAGCATAGATGCGGAGGGGACATGCGATGGGCTTCTATCCTCCCTACAACCGGCCAGTGGGGGGCACATGCGAGCAACATTCAAGACAGGGGAGGGGAGAATTGGCACGGCTAAATTGGGATGGGAGAAAAATTGAAAAAAAGAGGAGAAAAAACTGGATACAAAAAAAATATGTTTTCAAAGTCACAACAATAACTTTCTAAAAGGATCTCTCATTTTTGCATTGTTTGCATTTTAGTTTTGCACTTTTTTACTGTACATACAGAACCAAGCATTTCATTTGTAATGTACCTTATATGTGACAAATAAAACAAAACTTGAAACTTGAACTTGAAACTTGATGTATTTCCTGTTGGCCACTGTTGGCTAATGTGACGGTTGAGAAACTCGCCAAACGGAATCCCAGCAAAAGCGTCTCCACTAGCGAACAGACACACATATCCAGTCGCCCCTCAAGGCAGATGCTGGACCAAGAGACCAAGAGACAATCCCAACGAAAATAGGGGTCGAAGAACGCTCTGCACGCTGTTTATTTTATATCCATAGTAAAAAAGAAAAAAGACACTTGGAGCACAATGCTCTTCACGGACGGACACCAGCTGTATAATCAGACACATCTGAAACGGCTCTTATTTCAAACAAAAGTGCCTATACGATGGTCTACCGGTGTAGGATTCTGCACGTATACATTCCTCTCATCAATTGAACCTTTTGTGATGCGATAAAAAAAGAAGAAGAAGACGAAGAAGAATTATAAATAAAAAACAGACACACCAGCGGCCAACCGGAGAACTTCAAACAGGCAGGGACATGAATACTGTATGGATTTTACACTGTGCTGCTGCTGCTCCGTTTGATGCAACACAGCCTCTCTTCACATGTGCCTGCAGGGTAAACACAGGTGGTAATAATAATAATAATAATAATAATAATAATAATAATAATAATAATAATAATAATAATAATAATAATAATAATAATAATAATAATAATAATAATAATAATAATAATAATTAGGGATGTCCGATATTATCGGCCGATATTGGCATTCAAATCTAATATCAGATATTTTCGCTATCGGTTTTCAATACATTTTAATCTTTTTCATTTTAATTTCAATTTTTTTAACATTTATTTAACCTTTATATACCCAGGCAAATTCTTATTTTATTTATTGTCAAAAGTATGCATAATGTTGTGTTAATTCCACAACAAGAGATATGTAATGTTAATTACCTGAAATTATTCCGTTTTGGGGGGGGGGGGGGGGGGGGGGGGAACCCCGCATATATCGGTATCGGTTGATATCGGTATCGGAAATTAAGAGTTGGACAATATCGGTATATCAGATATCGGTAAAAAAGCCAATATCGAACATCCCTAATGATAATACATACAATCCGCTGCAAGGCCCTCGACCTGGCATATTGTGCGGCAAAGGGAAACCGCTCCCGCCTACCTCCGGTCAATGGTCTCTAACTACACACCCTCAAGACCCCTACGCTCTGCATCTTCTGGCCGCCTCAGACCTACTCCTATCCGAGCTCCGGGAGGGTCATCAAAGAGAAGCCGCCTATTCTCAGTCCTTGCCCCACAATGGTGGAACGAACTTCCCACCACAGTTAGGACAGCCGAAACCCGTCCAATCTTTCGCCGTCGACTAAAGACGCACTTCTTCAACCATTATCTGAAATGAAAAAAATAATAACCCCAAAAATAATGTACTTTTTTTTTTTACATTTACATTTTGTCATATAGCTGACGCTTTTATCCAAAGCGACTTACAAGTTCTGTACGACAAGTCAGCAGGAAGGGAACAGCTCTATCAGCTGAGTTCATCAAAGTGTTACAGTGTAGGTTAGTATATTAGGACAAGTGCATGGCAGTAAGGTTAGTTAGGGTTAGGGAGAGCATGCACCTAGACCCTAGTTAAGGGGGCGACAGTGGCTCGGGAGGTAGAGCAGTCGTCTGCTAATCTGAAGGTTCCTGTTTCGATTCCCGCTCCTCCCAGACAGTGTGTCGAAGTGTCCTTGAGCAAGACACTTAACCCCTAACTGCTCCTGGTGAGCAGGTCGGCACCTTGCATGTGCACCGTTACAATGTAGGGTGGAAATGACCTCCTTCACCACCACTGTGTAGCACCCAACCTTGGGCGTTGAGTTGTAGAGTTGTAGAGGTCCTGAGAGTTGAGTTGTAGAGGTCCTGAAGGGTTGAGTTTTAGAGGTCCTGAGGGTTGAGTTGTAGAGGTCCTGGAGGGTTGAGTTGTAGAGGTCCTGAGGGTTGAGTTGTAGAGGTCCTGAAGGGTTGAGTTGTAGAGGTCCTGAGGGTTGAGTTGTAGAGGTCCTGGAGGGTTGAGTTGTAGAGGTGCTGGAGGGTTGAGTTGTAGAGGTGCTGGAGGGTTGAGTTGTAGAGGTCCTGAAGGGTTGAGTTGTAGAGGTCCTGGAGAGTTGAGTTGTAGAGGTCCTGGAGAGTTGAGTTGTAGAGGTCCTGGAGAGTTGAGTTGTAGAGGTCCTGGAGAGTTGAGTTGTAGAGGTCCTGAGGGTTGAGTTGTAGAGGTCCTGGAGGGTTGAGTTGTAGAGGTCCTGGAGAGTTGAGTTGTAGAGGTCCTGAATGTTGAGTTGTAGAGGTCCTGGAGAGTTGAGTTGTAGAGGTCCTGAAGGTTGAGTTGTAGAGGTCCTGGAGGGTTGAGTTGTAGAGGTCCTGAAGGTTGAGTTGTAGAGGTCCTGAAGGTTGAGTTGTGAGGGACCCTGATGTAACCAAGACGAAAGTCTTTCTCTGATCTGCATCCCCTTAACAATTGTGTGTATTAGGGGCGGCTAGGTGGCGCAGTGGGCAAGGCGCTCGCCACCAACACAGGAGATGCTGGGTTCGAGCCCAGCTCTCTGCGTTGCTACCAGCTTGGCTGGTAGTTCATACTAATACAATTGGCAGTATTAGGGGGTGGGAAGCTGGTGGGTGGAGATCGGACGTTGTGGACAGCGACTCCTACAGGTCGGTTGGTGCGCCTGCTCAGTAGAATCAGGAAGCGACGGGGGCGGCGTGTCCCTCCCACGCAGACCCTCGCCGCTGAGAGATCGCGCTGTGCAGGTGAAAAGATGCGACGGGTGCCTCCTCGAGTACTGGAGGGGACACGTGATGCAAGGCTTCGTCCACATTGCAGCCGGCTTCTGGGAGGCATGGCCTAACAACGTTCGAGACAGGGGAGGGTAGAATTGGACAATACGAAATTGGGGAAGGGAGAAAAATAGAAAGAAAATTGTATTGATGTTGTGTGGTGTGTATTGAGCTGTACTGTATTATACCCATTCTGCAATCTGTTAATACAAATCTTCAATCAATCAATCAATCAAAGAGGTGCTGCAGGGTTGGCAGGTTGCAGCCAGTGAATCTCTCTGCTGTCCAGATGATGCATCTCAGTTTGTCTGACTGACTGACTGACTGACTGACTGACTGACTCGAACCAGACTTTTATTGAAGGGTATTGAACTCGATAATGACTGTTGAGTCGGACCATAATTGCCTGTGGCAGGTTGAACTTCTTCAGCTGTTGCAGGAAGTAAATCTCCATGCAGGTCCCGGGATATCGTGCGTCCTGGGATTTGGAATTCATTAGATTCATCCGCACAGAATTCTGATCGCCACAACTCCTTTGGGGGAAAACAGGGATTAGACAGCGTTTGTTCATAAACTACAACTTTAGGACAAAACACAGGGATATAAACGACGCTGAAGACTATCAAGGCCCAGACAGGCCCCATCAGGAGAGAGAACTCCACACTGCAGACATTAGAAAGATGTCTTGAAATAAGTAAAAATATCTACTGTATTCCTGATTGAATAAAGTGAGAACAGGATACCAGAACATTTACTTTGTACTGCAGAGCAGAGGGACTGGGGGACCCATGTTACTAACCAGACAATCTATATCAGTGATGGCTGTCAGAATATAGAGCTATTTAACACTTATTTTAACAAGAAAATACCACTTACTGACTTTTAAATGTCCAGGTAGGGACATGAGGAAAAATCCTGCAGCTGACTGAGGGAATAGGCCTGAAAACAGATCAAACCAAACTTCTCACAATGCTGTGAACACTCAGTGGTGTTGTTATACGACCCCTTCCACTCTGTCTCCATTGTCCGCCTGGGTGGTTGTTAATATGTTGACAGGTACTGGAGGTGGGCGTGGCCGGAGCGCTAATCAGCGGAACGGGGAAACACCTGGGCACTGGTGTTCCCGTGCTCCCGTTAAAAGACTTGCAGAGCTCAGATGCTGGGCGCTCTCCTTATGGTTGATTTGATGCCTTTGATCTCTGTGTGCATTATACAACACTACACCTGGTCCAATTCACATTCCACCATTCTGAAACCACTTCAATATACAAACAAGCAATACAAATTCTAGACAAGAAACCATTCAGGTACCATCACTGTCACATTCTAAAAAAATATAATCTACTCAGTTGGGAACACCTGACTATATCAAAACGTCTGTCTAGTTTTTTAAATAAAGTGTGGATTGGCTCCTCCTCCTTTGTCCGGTTTCATCAACCTCAAGTCTGCCTCAACCAGGAACACTAGAGGTGCGGCAAGGGGGGACTGTACAATCCCTTTAAAAAAAAGTGTATTTGCCCAGGCCGTCTTTTCATACAGAGCATCCCACCAATGGAACTCAATTCCTCAAACAATTAGAGTGTCCACATCATATCATTCATTCAAGTGCAGGGTTAGGGAATGGCTCATTGAAAACCAGCATTGTCAACACTGAGGTGTCTGTGTGCGTCTGTCTATGTCTGGGTCTCTTAATATGTCATGATGTGCTCTGTCCTTGTGTCCATGACTGTATTGTGACCTGTATCCCTATCGTATGTCTATGTGCTTTTGTTGTGTTTTTATTCTAATGTTACTTATCTTGATTTTATTCTGTTTTGATTGCTAACCCTTTTTTCACACAGGATTTTAGCCTGTACCTTCTGGCAGGGGGACTGCCAATGGAAATTAGACTTTTGGCTAAAATTGGGTGCATTTACATTTGTAAAATGTTTTATTAATGTACACTGTCCCCCTTGATCAAATAAAGTAAACCAAACCTAAACCTACACCTATACACTTTACCATGAATGCACTCCCTTACACTACTGGTATCACTGACTTCACACACCACTGTTAGTTTAATTGAGTTAGTGTTTCCTTGTTTTGTCTTTATAGTAGTTAAATAAATTATTTATTAATTGATTTTGGTTGTCTGCGTCTCCATCTTTGTCACGGCCGTATGGCCGGTTTGTGACAGTGTGAACTCTCAATGCTGTGAACGCTCAATGCTGTGAACGCTCAATGCTGTGAACTCTCAATGCTGTGAACTCTCAATGCTGTGAACTCTCAATGCTGTGAATGCTCAATGCTGTGAACGCTCAATGCTGTGAACTCTCAATGCTGTGAACTCTCACTGCTGTGAACTCTCAATGCTGTGAACGCTCAATGCTGTGAACTCTCAATGCTGTGAACGCTCAATGCTGTGAACGCTCAATGCTGTGAACGCTCAATGGTGTGAACGCTCAATGCTGTGAACTCTCAATGCTGTGAACTCTCAATGGTGTGAACGCTCAATGCTGTGAACTCTCAATGGTGTGAACTCTCAATGCTGTGAACTCTCAATGGTGTGAACTCTCAATGCTGTGAACGCTCAATGCTGTGAACTCTCAATGGTGTGAACTCTCAATGGTGTGAACTCTCAATGCTGTGAACTCTCAATGCTGTGAACTCTCAATGCTGTGAACTCTCAATGGTGTGAACGCTCAATGCTGTGAACTCTCAATGCTGTGAACTCTCAATGGTGTGAACGCTCAATGCTGTGAACTCTCAATGCTGTGAACTCTCAATGCTGTGAACTCTCAATGCTGTGAACTCTCAATGGTGTGAACTCTCAATGCTGTGAACGCTCAATGCTGTGAACTCTCAATGCTGTGAACTCTCAATGGTGTGAGCGCTCAATGCTGTGAACTCTCAATGCTGTGAACTCTCAATGCTGTGAACTCTCAATGCTGTGAACTCTCAATGCTGTGAACGCTCAATGCTGTGAACTCTCAATGGTGTGAGCACTCAATGGTGTGACCCCCAGACGAGGTGACGAGGCCTGAGCTACTTATATACCGAACCGGTAGGAATTGAGAAGCTGAGTGCACCTGAGACGCATCAGTGCTATACATATGAAAGACGGCTATACATATGAAAGACGGCTATACATCAAGGCAGACGCGGGAGAGACGGCACGGCCTACCGGCGGAATTAAGGCATCTTTTACAGATTACGTTGTTCTTCCTCCAGGTTAGTTGTTTTTTGTTTTGTTCTCGTGCCAGGCCCATCTGCACCGCATGTGATGCCATGTTGGAAGCTAAACGCATGCAGGGGGTAAAGGCCATCACCGTAAAACGCAGTCCAGGGTGCTCCTGGCTGCTTGAAGTGGTGAGAGCGTCTGTGTTGAGTTTATTGGGCCGCGCTTGAGGAACAACAATGAATGCAGGCCCTGGGACTGTGATGACAGGTGTTTTACCCTGATCGGTTCACAGAACAGCACAGAACAGAACAGAACAGAACAGCATAGAACAGAACAGAACAGAACAGCACAGAACAGAACAGAACAGCATCGAACAGAACAGAACAGAACAGAACAGCACAGAACAGAACAGAACAGCATCGAACAGAACAGAACAGAACAGCACAGAACAGAACAGCACAGAACAGCACAGAACAGCACAGAACAGAACAGCATAGAACAGCATAGAACAGCACAGAACAGAACAGAACAGCATAGAACAGAACAGAACAGTATAGAACAGAACATAACAGAACAGAACAGCATAGAACAGAACAGAACAGCATAGAACAGAACAGAACAGCATCGAACAGAACAGAACAGAACAGAACAGCATAGAACAGAACAGAACAGAACAGAACAGCACAGAACAGAACAGAACAGCACAGCACAGAACAGAACAAAACAGAACAGAACAGAACATAACAGAACAGCATAGAACAGAACAGAACAGAACAGAACAGAACAGCACTCTAGGTTTCCCTGACACATTAAAGGGTGAGACCAGAATTCTCAAAGCCTATAGCCCTGTTTCCTGCTTCCTCAATAATGTTAAGATACGATAAGATAAGATAAGATAAGATAAGATAAGATAAGATAAGATATTCCTTTATTGATCCCCTTGGGGAAGTTCACCGAACCATAGCAGCATTGGGGGAGGGGGGGGGGGGTACAGGTATGGGCAGGGTAATAGTAGAAAGACATAAATATAGGCAATAAGATTAGAATATAAAGATATGAGAAAAAATAAAGAGTGTAAACAATATAATTAACTCAGAGCAGATGAGGGTCTTTATGCCCTATCAGTTATATTATACGGTACAACAAATATAGGCAATAAAGGCGTAACACTCTCAGGGGCTCATACAGAACCAAGCATTTCACCGTAAAGTATGTGTATTTTATTGTGACAATTAATAAACAAACTTGAAACTAAAGATTTTGAATCTGAATATATACTATGAGTAAAAGTAAACAGTATATTTCCTCTCTGGTAAACAAGAATACATTGAAGACTCTAACAAGAGCACTCATTCAAGGGTACTACGACTATGCTTGCACCTCATGGTACCAGAGCACCTCAAAGGCCCTAAAAACAAGACTACAAACATCACAAAACAAACTGAAAGATTGGGCGTGTGCACCGCGGAAATTCCCCCGCCATAGAGTACGTCACTGAGCGCGTCTCTATTGGTAAGACTTCCGTGGGTTGTTCAGGTCCATGTTATGGATCTGTTTCAGGGAGTTGTCAGAGCTCCTCCTCACGAAGCTCCTCCTCAGGGAGAAGTGCCTTCTGTGAGTTCGGACTCTCCTTCCCAGTGAGGGGGGGCCTCCTCAGAGTTTCAGAGCCTCCTCCTCAGATTGTCAAGGTGAGTAGAACTTCAAAAAAGGAGTTCTGCTCTATTGTGTGTGTATTCGATTCAATTCGATTATTGAGTGTGTATTGGTTCATTGCCTCCTCCTCGGAGAGCCCTAACCCAAGTGTTACATAGCTCAATGTTGCAATATTTCTTTTCAATCTATACAGCTTGCATGGGAAGTCTCTCTGGGGATTCCCGTCTCCTCCCTGTGGCGAGGGTGGCGGGATGTAAAAATGACAATGACAAAAATGTTTACCCTCAGCTGCGTCACGTGGGATTCATGTCAGTCTGTGTTTCTTTCTTTTTTAAATAAAAAGAGGAAGGAACATGAAGCACGACTTGGAGGAACAATGTCTGGTGTCTTGTTAGACTATCCATTGATGTGTTTGGGTCTCGACGCGTACATAGTGCTGGCTCGGGGGGTTTCTTATAAGAATCACGCAGGGGGCTAGTACGCCTTGGTTGCTCGTTATTAAAACAGCGTTTTTATAGGGCAACTGGGATGGAGTTTGTCTCTTCCGAGCGCCAGTTTACTAGGTTGTCTCGATGAATTCTCGTTCATATCTGGGGGATGTTAACGGAATAGATCAGAACATAGGTAGAGGGGTCTCACGCCCTTGGGGTGGGCCACTGAGCGCGGTACAAATGGGACCGTCTGGGTGGCGCCCTCTTTTCATGCTTTAGATCGACACGCATACCTACCCCCTCTCCTGGAGTGGACATGTCGGCGTGGTTAGGGCACGGGACTGGTTCTGGTCGCGCTGGTCCAGGTCAGTTAACCCGTTGTCTGCCGGGGACGCAGATCTGCTGTTCTGGTACCCTGAGGGACTTGTGCTTTTTTCGGGGGGAAAAATGCCGGGTCGGCCCGGGTGTCACAGGGTTAGGAGTTATGGAGACCCTTTGTTGGGTACACATTGTACCTGACACTATCATAAAGGGGCTGGTTCTCCTTTATTTCGCTCCTCTCTCACGCATGGCGAAGAGGGGGCTGTTGGGGTGGTCTTCTGGACCTCCTCTGGTAACCCTGTGTGCTTCCCGAGCCGCCGGGCCCGGTCCGAAGTAATGTTTCGTTGAAACCGTAGGCCTGGGATAACCCTTTTTGGAAACTGAAACACTTGTACTGCGGTATAGCTGGTGTATACCCGCAGGTGTGTTTTGGAGTTTTTTCTTGAGGGGTTATAGGAACAACCACCGTATGTGGTACCATGAGGGTGGTTGATTCCCTGGTGTGTTGGAGCAGAGTCGACTCCCGGGTTACCCGGTTGAGTGTGCCCCTGCACGTTCATGACATCTGCCAATCGTGTCAGCCTTCTCTGCCTCGACCCCTCTGGGTGTTTTTTTTTTGATGGAGGCTTTGTCATGGTGCGCAACAATGCCAGCATACGCCCCTTCCGTCGGGGTGCTGTTTTCAGTTGACCCCTTTGGCGCCTGTCTCGTCTGCAGTGCTCCAGGCTCAGGTCTACAGCCTGCTGCCTGGTTTCCCCGGTGCGCTGCCTGCTTCCGTTATGGTTAACCTTTGAGTGCTTCAAAGTTACGGCCATGCTGACTGCCTGTGTTGCAGGGTCAGTGTGCCAGGCGGCGTACTAGTGGGGGGAAGGGCCCGCTCTTGGAGGGGCCCTGTCCGAATACGCTGGCGATGTGGGGGGCGGTGTCACTAAGTGACCGCCTGGTGAGGTCTTGATGCTTGGCGTCATTGACCTCTCCGGGCCCCCTTTTTTCCAGGGGATCCAGTCCCTTCAGGGGGTCTGGGTCTTCCTTCGCGCTCCGCTGCTACGGCCTTGCCACGGGGTTGAGTTTGCTCTTGACTCCGTGATTTTTGGGGGCAGTAACGAGGGTTGTTCCTTCCGTTCGTTCCCTGGTGGCATGCGGGTTGTGCGTGTGCGTAGTCGTGGGGTCAAGCCACGGTCTGCTCACCCTATGAGTTGAGTTGCTCGAGTTCCTCTTCGCACGGTCAGATCCGTCTCCCTCCTGTCCTCCAATAGGGAGGGTATCCCTCCATTAGGGAGGGTCGGGGGGCTCGGTCCTCTCCGGTCTGATGGTTGTGGGGGGCCTCAGCGGGGTACATTTGTCGAGCTTCTGGCTTCCGCTCAGCTCCTCTTGTGCAGAATGACGCTGAGCGGAAACTAGAATGAAATAGAACGTAAGGTTATGTATATAACCAAGTTCTATGAATACTGGTGACGCTCAGCGTCAGGACGCCACTGCGGCCCTTGACCTCGCCTTCTGGTGAACGTTTGGGAAGGAGGCGAGTAGGTGACCACACACCTGCTTATGAAGGTAAGCGGATAGGGGTGTGGCCAGACGGATGTCGGTATGTAAAGGTACATTGTGGAGTTTTTTATTCAGTGCTAGGCACGAAGTGAGGTTAGTGCAGAATGACGCTGAGCGTCACCAGTATTCATAGAACTTGGTTATATACATAACCTTACGTTACCGCTGTCGCCTCACAGCGTGGTGGTGTAGTGGTTAACACTGTTGCCTCACAGCATGGTGATGTAGTGGTTAATACTATCGCCTCACAGCAAGAAGGTCCTGGGCTCGATTCCCGCTTGGGGACCATGTTGCTGGGTTGCCAGGTAGGGAGAGTTTGCATGTTCTCCCTGCAAGGGTTTCCCACTTTAAAAAAACAATGGAAAAACATGCAGAACAGACCGCTAACACCGTGGTGGATCGCGTCCCTGACGAATATGGACTGGAGCACTTGGATTGGTCCCCCGGTCAGTCAGTCAGTCAGTCAGTCAGTCAGTCAGTCAGTCAGTCAGTCAGTCAGTCAGTCAGTCAGTCAGTCAGTCAGTCAGTCAGTCAGTCAGACAGATAGATAGACAGTCAGACAGACAGACAGACAGACAACCAGACAGACAGACAGACAGACAGACAGACTTCAGATTCAGATTTCTTTATTCACCATATTGTACAGGTACAAAACTGGCAGACAGACAGACAGACAGGCAGGCAGGCAGACAGACAGACAGACAGACAGACAGACAGACAGACAGACAGACAGACAGACAGACAGACAGACAGACAGACAGACAACCAGACAGACAACCAGACAGACAGACAGACAGACAGACAGACAGACAGACAGACAGACAGACAGACAGACAGACAGACAGACAGACAGACAGACAGACAGACTTCAGATTCAGATTTCTTTATTCACCATATTGTACAGGTACAAAACTGGTAGACAGACAGACAGACAGTTAGACAGACAGACAGGCAGCTGGCTTCTCCATCCACTCATTACCTGTGTTATTATTATTATGCTTTCTTGTCACCTTACATCAGGCTGCTTCCATCCGTGGAAAATAAATCAACCCCCCCACCAACCCTCATGTCGAAAGGCCACATTCCCGGAGCTTAGTGCGATCGCCCTTTGAGGGATCAGGGAAGAATCTTCCCTCAGGGATTCCCTATTGGCTCGGATATCTGGCACCACCCCCCACCCCCCCCTCGCCCGAATGGGTTCTCTGTCCCATAATTTACGTGTAACATCCACCCCTATCGGACAAGCGCTCAGCTCCCCCACAGAGTGGAGTCTATCACGGGCCAATTGGATCTTCTCCCCCTCCGGAGAGCTGCTCGTAGACTAACAGTCTCCTCCCCAAGCCGCCTGCATCAGGCTGCTGCATCGTTGCTCTAATAAACTAGATTTCTATGGAATCTGTTAAAAGGTACATATATTTTGTGTCTGTGTAGTCATTGTTGTGATGTCATTGGTGTGATGTCATTGTTGTGATGTCGTTGGTGTGATGTCATTGTTGTGATGTCGTTGGTGTGAGGTGTGATGTCATTGGTGTGATGTCTTTGGTGTGATGTCGTTGGTGTGATGTCGTTGGTGTGATGTCATTGTTGTGGTGTGGTTGGTGTGATGTCATTGGTGTGATGTCGTTGTTGTGATGTCGTTGGTGTGATGTCATATTGTCATTGGTGTGACGTCGTTGGTGTGATGTCGTTGGTGTGATGTCATATTGTCATTGGTGTGATGTCGTTGGTGTGATGTCATTGGTGTGATGTCGTTGGTTTGATGCTGAACTCATGAATAGCAGTGTTATATTTGTCCAGGACCTGCCTTGATGGAATTTACAATAAAACGCAAGATACTTATGACCCTGATGATAAGATAAGATATTCCTTTATTGATCCCCTTGAGGAAATTCTGGCGTTATAGCAGCATGGGGGAGGGGAGGTACAGGTATTATGGGCAGGGTAATAGTAGAAAGACATAAATATATGCAATACAATTTGATCTGAATATAATTTTTTTTATATTTTACGTTACAATAATACAGAATTTGAATCTGAATATATACTATGACTGAAATTAAACAGTATACACAAGGTGCCCTAACTGGCATGATATATGTCATACGTTGTAGTCCGTGCAGGTTTTGGTGGTTTAGAGTCAGACACACTTAGTGTCTAAACGCTCGATGAAGAAACCCACTCCCCTTGCCAAGAGAAAGTCTAACATGCTTATAAATACTTATAGTATGGAACTACACACTACGACTGTATTAAATGGCTCATAACGGGCCCCAAACAGCATCGCCAACCTCAATAAGAGAGAGAGAGAGAGAGAGAGAGAGGGGGAGAGACAGATATATATATAGAGAGAGAGAGACAGAGAGAGAGAAAGATAGAGAGAGAGAGAGAGAGAGAGAGAGAGATAGAGAGAGATAGAGAGAGAGATAGAGAGAAAGATAGAGAGAGAGCAAGAGAGAGACTCTCCCCCAGTGGGATGGTGTGTGCTCCACCTCCCCCTCTACCTCCCCTGCTGCCCCGCTTTCATGAGGGGAGGGAGGAGAGAAGATGGGGAAGAGAGAGCCAACTTCAACAGACCCCTGCCCTTCTGATGAGCTTCTGATGTATCGACAGTGTCTATGTTACAGTTACGCCCCTAATGACACCACAAGTAGCATCTATCTATAGATAGATAGATGCTCTATAGGGGCCTACCCTATCACATGGCCCCTAATGACACCACAACCCAATGTGTAGATAGATGCTACATACCCTATACCGCATGGCCCCTAATGACATCACAATCCAATGTGTAGATAGATACGTAGATGCTACATATCCTACCACATGGCCCCCTAATCACCTAATGGCCACCACAACCCAACGTGTAGATAGACAGATACTACATACCCTACCACATGGCCCCTAATGACATCACAACCCAACATGTAGATATATGCTACATACCCTACCACATGGCCCCTAATGACATCACAACCCAACATGTAGATAGATGCTACATACCCTACCACATGGCCCATAATGACATCACAACCCAACATGTAGATAGATGCTACATACCCTACCACATGGCCCCTAATGACATCACAACCCAACATGTAGATAGATGCTACATACCCTACCACATGGCCCCTAATGACATCACAACCCAACATGTAGATAGATGCTACATACCCTACCACATGGCCCCTAATGACATCACAACCCAACATGTAGATAGATGCTACATACCCTACCACATGGCCCCTAATGACATCACAACCCAACATGTAGATAGATGCTACATACCCTACCACATGGCCCCTAATGACATCACAACCCAACATGTAGATATATGCTACATACCCTACCACATGGCCCCTAATGACATCACAACCCAACATGTAGATAGATGCTACATACCCTACCACATTCGCCTGGTTAGCTATAGGAGCGAAGCTAACGGGCGGAGCTGGGCTAGCTGGGGACTACTGATTATCTATAGGAGCAAAGCTAACGGGCTGAGCTGTGCTAGCTGGGGACGCCTGGTTAGCTATAGGAGCGATGCTAACGGGCGGAGCTGTGCTAGCTGGAGACGCCTGGTTATCTGTAGGAGCGAAGCTAACGGGCGGAGCTGTGCTAGCTGGGGACGCCTGGTTAGCTATAGGAGCGATGCTAACGGGCGGAGCTGTGCTAGCTGGAGACGTCTGGTTAGCTATAGGAGCGAAGCTAACAGGCAGAGCTGTGCTAGCTGGGGACGTCTGGTTAGCTATAGGAGCGATGCTAACGGGCGGAGCTGTGCTAGCTGGAGACGCCTGGTTATCTGTAGGAGCGAAGCTAACGGGCGGAGCTGTGCTAGCTGGGGACGCCTGGTTAGCTATAGGAGCGATGCTAACGGGCGGAGCTGTGCTAGCTGGAGACGTCTGGTTAGCTATAGGAGCGAAGCTAACAGGCAGAGCTGTGCTAGCTGGAGATGTCTGGTTAGCTATAGGAGCTAAGGACATCTGGTCAGCGATAGACATCTGAGCAGCCTCAACGGCGGTGAGGGGCTCTAGGCTGACCGTGAACCTGACACTAGTCGGCAGGCTAGCTGTATTAGCTAGGGTGACCATATTTTGATTTCCAAAAAAGAGGACATGCCCCCCCAGCCTCGAGATACTTAATGATACTCAGGCATGCGTTGCTCATGGGACGAATGGTTGCACTATGTTTTAATGATGCCGCGCGCGCGCGCGCTCCCGCGCATGCACATAGATGTTCCCTCGCATAGCACAGACTAAAGACAGTGCCTAATTGCCTCTACGAATGGAATGTAACACATTTCATTCACAAGTTTTGTGTGAATGTATCTGAGAACGTATTTGAACACACCTGACAACCGGCCATATTGTTATGCAAAGTAGTACTTAGCGAGTTGGCGCATCAGTCGGGTGCAGCGCATTCCTGTGTGCACGCGTGTGCACATCCGTGCATGTGCGTGCTTCTGCTCACAGACTGTTTGCACGGCGTGCAACCCCGTCCCATGAGCAACGCATGCCGATACTCACCGTTTACTCAAAGATGTATTATTGTTTTAATATATTTAAAGTATGCCTCCTCTCTATGGATATACAATTATTATTTATATTATTTTACTGTATATAACACAACACTATCTCTCTATAACCAAAGACACACCAAACCAAAGTTAACAATCAGCATGCTTGATGATTATGCCTAGAATTATCTGACAAATCTCAATGGCACAATAATTACTTAAAAATCAACCTGTAACAAAATAATAGCTCTCTTTTCAAGTCTTACTGGACAAAAATAAATAACAAAATATATGAAATAATAGAAAATAGAAAATCCTGTTAACAAATATCTTTTTCAGACAAATCGTTTTTTTTGCCATGTTTCAATGAGATATTATGCAATGGTTTCTGCTGTCTCATTTGGTGTATTTAACCTCGATTCATTTTGTTTGCATGCCACCCATCTTCCAGTCAAAGTACTATTATGATTGGGAATATTGTCACTGCTCCGTGGTTACTCCTGTCTGTAGAAACACCACAGTACTGGATTTGATTTGAGTGCTTCATGTGCGACATCAATCGAGTCGAGTGGGGCGCTATAACACATTGGCTTCGGATTTAGTGCGCGCACTAGTGAACTTCGCCTCCCATTTGTTCCGACGGGTCGGTACATTTGGAATTTCTTCTGCAGTTCATCTGTAAAAGTACATTCTTTGGCATTGTGAATGTGAGCTGCGCTCCACTCTGTCCCCTCTTCCTCTGTTTGTGTGTGAGTGTAGTTGTAGAGCCGCCCACAAAGCTTCTCAGGGATTACGTCACACACGCAACAGATTACCGTAGTATTCTGTGCAATGCGCCAGTCAATTTAAGTATATGCAAACGGTCCGTGAAAGCCGGACATTTTCATGCATTTATAAACCCCCCCCGGACGGCCCGGACAGGGCGTGAAAAGAGGACATGTCCGGCCAAAAGAGGACGTTTGGTCACCCTATATTAGCCATCGACCTACACCCCTCCATGAGGGCAGTGACCTGGTCGGCTATGTCCCGCATCGCTGGCTCGTCTATCGGGCTCTCCGTGGCAACCCGGTCGATCATCCGGAACCAGAACACCCACTTGGCCGGTGAGTAATTCTGTATGTCACTATCCATCAGGCTCCGGCTGATCCTCATGTTATTGGCCACCCATTCTGCTGTGTTCTTTGGTGGTGAAGTCATTCTGTTAGGATTAGGGGTGAGCACAGACGAACATGAAACAAGGCAAGGGGAGGCACGAAGGGCAAAGGAACACGGAGTAAGTGAGGGTACAATGAGGGTACAGGAGACAATGACTCCACAATGAAGTGAGGGCAGACCACACTTAAATACTACCCTTGATTGAATTACTAACAGCTGGCGAGCCCACACAATAATACAGAAACGCCAAAAATAAGAACACACAAGGAAAACTCAACTTGGACACAAAAGGCATAATCACATACAACAATCAGACAGGAGGACGAAATCAAACAAGGGAAGGAATAGCCCAGTATAACAAACAATTAGAAATAAATTCTATAACTCTAAACCAACACAAGATGGCCGACTGCACCATCGGGCTTAGGTCACCAGAGGGAGGTAGGGAACCAATGTCAGGAGGGGGGAACTGTCCACTGTCATTCTCATGCCCGGCCTGGGGACGTAGCAGATATGGGCGACACACATAGGAACACACACATGCGAGATGGGCGACACACACAGGAACACACACATGCGAGATGGGCGACACACACAGGAACACACACATGCGATATGGGCGACACACATAGGAACACACACATGCGAGATGGGCGACACACATAGGAACACACACATGCGAGATGGGCGACACACATAGGAACACACACATGCGAGATGGGCGACACACATAGGAACACACACATGCGAGATGGGCGACACACATAGGAACACACACATGCGAGATGGGCGACACACAGGAACACACACATGTGAGATGGGCGACACACATAGGAACACACACATGCGAGATGGGCGACACACAGGTACACACACATGCGAGATGGGCGACACACAGGAACACACACACACATGCATTTTTTACAGATTAAATGTCCTCTCTGCACTTGACCCATCCTGTTGTCCTTCCCCCCCAAGGGCAGCCAGGACCAGACCCGGGGACCAATCCAAGTGCTCCTGTCCGTCTTTGCCAGGGACGCGACAGTGTTAGCGATCTGTTCTGCATGTTTTTCCATTGGGTTTATCTCTTTTTCTGGAGGGGAAACCCTTGCGAGCACAGGGGAGAACATGCAAAGTCCAGAGAGAAAGGCCCGGGAGATACCCCACCTGGGTACTTGGCAACCCGGCAACCTGGTCCCCAAGCGGGAATCGAGCCCAGGACCTTCTTGCTGCGAGGCAACAGTGTTAACCAGATACAAACTATTCACTTCAGACAGATTTCAAGTATCTATTGATGTGTGAGGGTGAATATATAGTGAGGGTGAACATATAGTGAGGGTGAATATATAGTGAGGGTGATTATATAGTGAGAATATATAGTGAGGGTGAATATATAGTGAGGGTGAATATATAGTGAAGATGAATATATAGTGAGGGTGAATGTCAGGAATGGAGGTAGGTGAGTTCCAATGGGTGAAGGCAATCACAGAGACGGAGAGTGTTATTCTTGAACAGGTTCGACTTTAATAGTAAGAACACAAGAGTAATTTCTAAGAGAGATAAATGCTAAATAGCACAGGCAGGAAATAAGGTAAATAGGAGCTTATTGGAGGTCCAGAGTTGAACCGTCTGCGTTTTCCCCGAACGCAATTAGTGAAGACCTGACAATGAACAAGCAGAAGACAGGTAGGTTACATAGACACCAAATACCAACATTCCACACACACCCTGTGACAGCCAATCAGGAACCACCCCTAAGTGACAGTACTAATTGACAGGGAAAGGACAGGTGACAAGCCCAGTGACATATGCCAGGAATGTGGGTGGTCACCGACCTCAGTCGGTGTCCAGAACGTAACAGTACCCTCCCCCGACGAACGGCACCAGACGTTCACCTAGGGGCCTCGGGATTCAGCCGCCGGAAATCAACGATCAGGCTGGGATCTAAAATATCCCTTTGAGGCACCCAAGAACGCTCTTCTATCCCGTACCCCTCCCAATCCACCAAGAACTGAAACCCCCTACCCCTCCGCCTACAACCCAGTATCCTCCGCACCGTGTAAATGGGTTGACCGCCAATAAACCGGGGCGGAGGAACCACAGGCAGTGGCGGGGCCAAGGGCGATGAGAGGAATGGCTTCAACAGGGACACATGAAACGTCGGATGAACCCTCATAGAGCTCGGAAGTCGTAGCTTGTAAGCCACTGGATTAACCCGATGAATCACTTTAAATGGTCCTATAAAGCGAGGAGCCAGCTTCTTGGATTCCCCCCCGAGAGGGAGATCCCTGGTGGAAAGCCAAACCCGCTGCCCTGGATGGTAAACTGGAGCCGGCCGACGCTTACGGTTAGCTTGCCGTTGGGTACTAACCGAAACCTTCTGTAGCGCCTTCCGAACCTGTTTCCACGTCCTGCAACAGCGAGCCACATGTGCCTGGGCCGAGGGCACCTCCGCCTCCTGCTCCTGCTCGGGAAACAGAGGAGGTTGAAAACCATACTGGCACTGAAAGGGAGACATACCGGTAGAAGAGGAGAGAAGGGTATTATGCGCGTACTCAGCCCAAGCCAACCTCCTACTCCACGTTGCCGGACTACCGGCAACGTAACATCTCAAGACCCCCTCCAAATCCTGGTTGACCCGCTCCGTCTGCCCGTTCGACTGCGGATGGAACCCAGACGACAGACTGACAGAGGCGCCGAGGCCGGCGGCAAACGCCTTCCAGAACCTGGAGGCGAACTGAGGACCCCGGTCCGACACGATATCCACTGGCAGCCCGTGGACCCGAAAGACATGCTGTATAACTAAATCAGCAGTCTCCCGGGCCGATGGAAGCTTGGGGAGAGGGACAAAGTGAGCCGCCTTATAGAACCGATCCACCATCACCAAAATGGTGGTGAACCCGTCCGAAAGGGGAAGACCAGAAATAAAGTCCAGAGATATGTGTGACCAGGGTCGTTTAGGAATAGGAAGTGGTCGGAGTAGACCCGCCGGTGCCCGTCGAGAGGTCTTACTACGTGCGCACACCGGACAGGCCGCTACAAAGGAACGCATATCCCCCTCCACTGTCGGCCACCAGAACCTCCTATGGATAAATTCCAGGGTCCTGGTTGCCCCTGGGTGGCTGGTGAGGGATGACGCATGTGCCCACTGTAGCAAGCGTGAGCGCGCCGCCTTGGGAACATACGACCGTCCCGGAGGACCCCCACCCGGATCGGGCTCCCGCGTTAGCGCCGACCTTACCACCCTCTCTATGCCCCAAGACACGGGTGCCAAAATCAAGGCCGGTGGAATAATGGGATGGGGCTGCTCCTCCCGACCAGGAAGATCAAACTGGCGTGACAAAGCGTCAGGTTTGATATTCTTGGAGCCGGGTCTATAGGAGATGGTAAATCGAAATCGTGTGAAGAACAACGTCCACCTGGCCTGGCGAGCGTTAAGGCGTTTAGCCCCTTGGATGTAAGCCAAGTTCTTATGATCAGTCCAAACAATGAAAGGATGTGTCGCTCCCTCTAACCAATGTCTCCACTCCTCCAGTGCCAATTTTATCGCCAATAACTCCCGATTACCCACGTCGTAATTACGCTCGGCTGGTGACAGACGGCGAGAGAAAAAAGCACACAGGTGCACTTTCCCATCCTTTAAGCATCTCTGAGAGAGCACCCCCCCCACCGCGATGTCAGAGGCATCCACCTCCACAATGAACGGAACCTCTGCGTCATGGCGGATCAATACAGGAGCGGATGTAAATCGACGTTTAAGATCGCAGAAGGCCGACTCTGCCCTAGGCGACCATTCAAAGCCAGGGAGAGAGGACTTAGTGAGAGCTGTTAATGGATTGGCTAAGGCGCTAAAGTTGCGAATAAAGCGCCTGTAAAAATTTGCAAAGCCCAAAAACCGTTGTAACCCCTTGAGCGACAAAGGCCGTGGCCAGTCGAAAAATGCACTCACCTTGGCTGGATCCATGCGCAGATCACCCTTTGTCAACACAAAGCCCAGGAAGGACACAGTGTCAGTGTGAAACACACACTTCTCAGCCTTAACGAATAGTTGATGCTTGAGGAGACGGTCTAGCACCTCCCAAACGTGCAGTTGGTGTTGCACCATATCGCGAGAAAAAATCAGAATATCATCTAAGTAAACAAACACCGACACCCCAATCAAGTCTCGCAGCACGTCGTTAACTAGGGCTTGGAAGACTGCCGGAGCATTAGCCAAACCAAAGGGCATGATCAAATACTCATAGTGCCCATTGGGTGTGTTAAATGCAGTCTTCCACTCGTCTCCTTCTCTAATCCTGATCAGATTGTATGCATTACGTAAGTCGAGTTTAGAAAAGACCTGTGCCCCCTGTAAGCACTCAAAGGCCGTGTCCATGAGAGGTAAAGGATATCGGTTCTTGATGGAAACGTCATTCAATCCCCTATAATCAATGCACGGGCGCTGATCCCCATCTTTCTTATCAACAAAGAAGAAGCCAGCGCCGGCAGGGGAAGTGGACGGGCGTATGTGCCCCGCAAGCAATGCCTCCTCTATGTAGGTGTTCATGGCCAAGGTTTCGGGGCGTGAGAGAGAGAACATTCGCCCACGAGGCGGGGAGGTACCGGGTAGAAGATTAATGGGACAGTCGTATGATCTATGAGGCGGAAGTGCTTTAGCATGCGTTTTGCTAAAAACGTCCGCCAGGTCCCAATAGATCTCAGGCACCCCTATCAAATCGGGATTAGAGGGTAGATCAGAATCTGCCACGCTCCCCACTATCCTGGAGAAAGAGGGAGGAGACAAAAGGGAAGAGGGGGGGGAAGACAAGGGTTTGGGCAAACTCCCGTTGACGATCGACTTGACGTCGGCCGCCGTTGAGAGTTCGCCCGTGCTCCAATTAATAATATGAACACGTGACGACAACCAGGGATGACCCAACACCATGACAGAATAGGGGGAAAAGATGACAAAAAATTTTACCCATTCCCACTCCCCACCCGCCACCCGGATGTGTAATGGAACCGTGCGTTGGGTGACGCTCCCACTGCCCAGGGGCCGACCGTCCAGGGCGTAAACCGGTAAGGGAACCCCTAAATCCTCCACTGGGGTTCCCCACTCCTTCACCAATCCCACGTGAATAAAATTGCCCGCCGCCCCTGAGTCAATGAGAGCCTTAGTTCCCCTAATGTCACCCCCACAGTTGACCGCCACCTCAAAAAATGTACGTGAATCAGTGGGCTTGGCAGGAATGAGCCCACCTGCTGGCGCTTTCTCGAAGCCTGACGGTGCACCTTCTATTCCCGACTGGCGCCGAGCTGATACAGCCTGGACCCGACAGCTGCCGAAGCGGTGACCGGTGCGACCGCACCGGAAACAGCGTCGCTCTTTGATGAAGCGCTGCCTCTCGTCGTCCGAGAGCGACAGCGCTCCAAGCTGCATGGATTCATCACCCAGTGGCCCACTCGTATAATGCATGGATGTATCAACACCAGGAGAAGAAGGAAAACATACCTGGGTGTTGTTGACACGCTCCTTCTCCCTCTGCTGGTGCCGATTGTCCATCTTGATGGTGGTGTTGATCAGCACTTCCAGCTGCTCGGGGATCTCACGCGCGGAGAGCGCATCTCGCATCCGCGCTGAGAGTCCCCTGATGAACAGAACCACGCAGACGTTCTCCGACCAAGCTGTCTCCCGAGCCAAGATCCGAAAATTGATAGCGTAAGCTGCGACCGTGCGGAGGCCCTGCCGGCAGTCGAGAAGACGACCGCCAGCCTCGAAGATCGAGAGTACCCGGGAAGTATCGAATACTCTTCTCAACTCCCGGGTAAAGGCGTCCAGACTGTCGCAGATTATCGCTCCCGCCTCTAATTCCGCCGTAGCCCAGGAGAGAGCTTGACCGGTGAGTAGCGTGATAATATACGCTACCTGTGCTATCTCCGATGGAAATGATCGTGGTTGCAGCCGGAAAACGAGTAGACACTGGGGGATGAATTCCCGACATCCATCCGGTGATCCATCATAGCGAGCAGGCGCCTGCAGTCGTGGCTCGTGGGACCGTTCCTGGACCCCGAACACCCCCCGACTCTCCTCTGCGTGGACCGCTGCTTCTCCCGTCGCCGACTGAACTCCAGCCACTCCTTCTTGGGCTTGTCGGGCTGTGGCCAACGCCGACTGCACTACCGCTTGGGATGAGCCGACGATCCCGTTGAGTCGGACTAACTCGGCGCTGACCAGCTGTTGATGTTCTTCCATCCGCTCCTGGGCCGCCCTCTGCGCCTGGAGCATCTCCATGATTGCCTCCATGGAACTCTGATGGTCAGGTCTTCTGTCAGGAATGGAGGTAGGTGAGTTCCAAAAGTGTGGGTTTGTCATCACTTCCTCGTGGCGTCATTGTCTCCTGTACCCTCCTTGCTACCCTCACTCCTCCGTGTTCCCTTGCCCGTTGTGCCTCTCCGTTCCTTGTTTCATGTTCTTAAGTCTTGTAAGTAGTTTATGTATTCCGTTTTCGTTCATCTTTGTTTTCCTGTGTCCTTCAGTGTTGTTTTGTATTGTTTCGTCGTCCCAGTAAAGTCTTTATATATTTCCACGTGTCCTGCCGTCTCTGCCTCCTCTCTTCCCTGTCTGCAATTGCGTTCTCACCCTCACAGCACCCCCAATCCTAACAATTAAGGGTGAATGTATAGTGAGGGTGAATATATAGTGAGGGTGAATATATAGTGAAGGTGAATATATAGTGAGGGTGAATATATAGTGAGGGTGAATATATAGTGATGGTGAATATATAGTGATGGTGAATATATAGTGAAGGTGAATATATAGTGAGGGTGAATATATAGTGATGGTGAATATATAGTGAGGGTGAATATATAGTGATGGTGAATATATAGTGAGGGTGAATATATAGTGAAGGTGAATATATAGTGAGGGTGAATATATAGTGATGGTGAATATATAGTGATGGTGAATATATAGTGATGGTGAATATATAGTGATGGTGAATATATAGTGATGGTGAATATATAGTGAGGGTGAATATATAGTGATGGTGAATATATAGTGAGGGTGAATATATAGTGAAGGTGAATATATAGTGAGGGTGAATATATAGTGATGGTGAATATATAGTGATGGTGAATATATAGTGATGGTGAATATATAGTGATGGTGAATATATAGTGAGGGTGAATATATAGTGATGGTGAATATATAGTGAGGGTGAATATATAGTGAAGGTGAATATATAGTGAGGGTGAATATATAGTGAAGGTGAATATATAGTGAGGGTGAATATATAGTGAAGGTGAATATATAGTGAAGGTGAATATATAGTGATGGTGAATATATAGTGAGGGTGAATATATAGTGAGGGTGAATATATAGTGAGGGTGAATATATAGTGAAGGTGAATATATAGTGAGGGTGATTGTGTATCGTCCCCAGACACGGCCCTTGCTGGGCCGGGTATGAGAATGACAGTGGACATTTCCTCCCTCCTAACACTAGTCCCCTACCTCCTGACATTGGTCCCCTACCTTCCTCTAGTGGCCAGACTAGCCTGATGGTGCAGGCGGCCATCTTGTGTTGGTTCAAAATAATAGACTTAGTTTCTAATTATTTATTATCTTGGGCCATCCCTGTCTTTGTGTGATATCGTCTCCCTGTCTGGTTGTGTTTTGGTGTCTTGTTTGGTGTTTATTGATTCTATGTTTTGGCCTGGCCCTGCCAGGTGTTGATCATTGTAATTAGTGTTGGTATTTAAGTGTGGGGTTGTCATCACTTCCTTGTGGCGTCATTGTCTCCTGTACCCTCCTTGCTACCCTCACTCCTCCGTGTTCCCTTGCCCGTTGTGCCTCTCCGTTCCTTGTTTCATGTTCTTAAGTCTTGTAAGTAGTTTATGTATTCCGTTTTCGTTCATCTTTGTTTTCCCGTGTCCTTCAGTGTTGTTTTGTATTGTTTCGTCGTCCCAGTAAAGTCTTTATATATTTCCACGTATCCTGCCGTCTCTGCCTCCTATCTTCCCTGTCTGCAATTGCGTTCTCACCCTCACAGCACCCCCAATCCTAACAGAATAATGCCACCATTAAAGAACGCAGCAGAAAGGGTGGCCGATACCATGACGATCATCCGGAGCATGGTGGACGGTGACATGCAGCATTACTCACCTGCCAAGTGGGTGTTCCTGCTCCGGATGATCGACAGGGTCGCCACGGAGAGTCCGACAGACGAGCCAGCGATGCAGGACATGGCCGACCGTGTCACTGCCCTTATGGAGGGGTGTAGGTCGATGGCTAATACAGCTAGCCTGCCAACTAGTATCAGGTTCACGGTCAGCCTAGAGCCCCTCACCGCCGTTGAAGCTGCTCAGATGTCCACCGCTGATCAGATGTCCATAGCTGGCACAGCCCCTGTCCGTTAGCTTCACTCCTATAGCTAACCAGGCTTCCCCAGCTAGCACAGCCCCGTCCGTTAGCTTCGCTCCTATAGCTAACCAGACGTCCCCAGCTAGCACAGCCCCGTCCGTTAGCTTCGCTCCTATAGCTAACCAGACGTCCCCAGCTAGCACACCCCCGTCCGTTAGCTTCGCTCCTATAGCTAACCAGACGTCCCCAGCTAGCACAGCCCCGTCCGTTAGCTTCGCTCCTATAGCTAACCAGACGTCCCCAGCTAGCACAGCTCCGCCCGTTAGCTTCGCTCCTATAGCTAACCAGGCGTCCCCAGCTAGTACAGCTCCGCCCATTAGCTTCGCTCCTATAGCTAACCAGACGTCCCCAGCTAACACAGCTCTGCCCGTTAGCTTCGCTCCTATAGATAACCAGACGTCCCCAGCTAACACAGCTCCGCCCGTTAGCTTCGCTCCTATAGCTAACCAGACGTCCACAGCTAGCACAACCCCGTCTGCTAGCTTAGCCTCCGCAGTTAGCCAGGCTTCCCCAGCTAGCACAGTCCCCACTGCTAGCCTAGGCTCCAGGTTCATGGTCAGCCTAGTCCCTAGGCAAGCTAGCACAGCCCCGCCCGTTAGCTTCGTTCCTACAGCTAACCAGACGTCCACAGCTAGCACTGCCCCGCCCGTTAGCTTCACTCCAGTAGCTAGCCAGGCTTCCCCAGCTAGCACAGTCCCCACTGCTAACCTAGGCTCCAGGTTCACGGTCGCCTAGTTCGTGAGGCTGACCAGATGTCCACAGCTAGTACTGTCCCGCCCGGTAACCTAGTCCCTACAGCTGTTTCAGGCCCCACGGTTAGCCTAGTTCCCGCAGTTCGCTAACCTCCTAGGCCTAGCAAGGCTCAGAGGGCGAGCGGGGCTAGTATCGCTAACAAGGCCTCCATAGCTGATCCAGCCATCGCTGCCAGCCTGGTTCCGGTCAGCGCAGCTCCGGCTGTCACCGTTCCAGGTCCCTCATTGCCGGATCATACGCCACACCTCGCCGCCGAGACCGGTCCGGTCTCCGTGTCCTGCCCAGCCTCTACACCTGGCCCGGCTGCTACACCGGATCTCGGCTCCTCGGCTGGTCCTGGCTTCTCGTCAGACCCCGGCTCCTCGACTGGTCCTGGCTCCCTGTCTGGTCCAGCCCTACGCCGTGATCGGCGCCCTGGTCCTTGCCGTGGTCTTCGCCATGGTCTGCGCTGGATCCTGCTCCAGATGGGTCGTCGCCGCCGCACCTTCGTTCCGGCTCTCCTGATCCGGTTCCTAGTCTGGCGGCTGGAGGGTCTCTTGTCCGGGATCCTGCCCCGGGGTCCAGCTCCCCTCTCCGGGTCTCGGCAGCCATCCCCACGCCCCCTCTCCGGGTCTCGGTCTTGTTTGGTGTTTATTGATTCTATGTTTTGGCCTGGCCCTGTCAGGTGTTGTAATTAGTGTTGGTATTTAAGTGTGGGTTTGTCATCACTTCCTTGTGGCGTCATTGTCTCCTGTACCCTCCTTTCTACCCTCACTCCTCCGTGTTCCCTTGCCCGTTGTGCCTCTCCGTTCCTTGTTTCATGTTCTTAAGTCTTGTAAGTAGTTTATGTATTCCGTTTTCGTTCATTTTTGTTTTCCCGTGTCCTTCAGTGTTGTTTTGTATTGTTTCGTCGTCCCAGTAAAGTCTTTATATATTTCCACGTATCCTGCCGTCTCTGCCTCCTCTCTTCCCTGTCTGCAATTGCGTTCTCACCCTCACAGCACCCCCAATCCTAACAATTGAGGGTGAATGTATAGTGAGGGTGAATATATAGTGAGGGTGAATATATAGTGAGGGTGAATATATAGTGATGGATAATATATAGTGAAGGTGAATATATAGTGAGGGTGAATATATAGTGAGGGTGAATATATAGTGAGGGTGAATATATAGTGAGGGTGAATATATAGTGAGGGTGAATATATAGTGAGGTTGTGATCTGCTTCTCTCTCTAACGCCCTGTTCTCCATCAGACCAGAGCACTAACTGTGTGAACCCATGACAGCCAACACATTAGACGCACATGATGTCATCAACCATATGTGTGTGTGTGTGTGTGCTTATGATGTGTTTATAACTACTGCCTGGTGACACACACTTAACATGCCCTTCACATGTTACTGTACATGTTCTCAAGTTTTTCATGTTCAGGACCCCACATTGAAAGATAGGCCCCCCTGAAGGTCCCCGGACCCCACTTTGAGAACCACTGTCCTTGAAAACCTTGATTTGATCAAACCAACACACTGATTGTAATTTATTCACAGAAATGAATAATACGGAAGTGCAGTTTTTATACTGTATACTGTACATATTATTTGTGTATGTGTTGGTATGTGTGTGTGTGTGTATGTGCATGCATGTGCGTTTGCATGTGTGTGTGTTTGTGTGTGTGTGTGTGTGTGCTTGCCGTCTTGAGTGTATTTGCTTATGTGTGTATATTGTTGTTTACTATGTAATCATTGTCTTACTGTACCATGTGCTTGCATGACAAGGCTCCATCCTTGGCCCTATCCTATTCTCCCTATACATGCTGCCCCTTGGTCTGATAATTAAAAAACACAACATCTCTTTCCATTTTTATGCTGACGACACTATCTCCCCATGAAACCCAACAATATAAACAATCTTGACAGTCTTCGTTCCTGCCTAGACGACATCAAATGCTGGATGGCACACAATTTTGTACAATCAAAATGTGAAATCCTCCTTTTCGGCCCTCCGAACCAAACCAGTGTCATTGCCAGCAGCCTGGGTAACCTGTCTCCCCTAGTCAAGCCCTTTGTTAGAAACCTGGGCGTGCTCTTTGACCCAGAGTTTTCCTTCAATAGGCAGGTAAACTCAGTGGTGAAGGGGTGCTTTTTCCAGCTCCGGTCCATAGCCAAGATCAAGGCCATTCTCTCCCCCTCAGACCTGGAAAGAGTAATTCACGCCTTCATATCCTTACGCTTAGACTACTATAACTCCTTGTACCTGGGGCTAAATAAATCCACCATAGCCCGTCTACAACTCCCCCAAAACGCTGCCGCTAGACTGCTCACAGGTACCCGGAAGAGAGCTCACATCACCCCTGTACTTGCCTCCCTCCACTGGCTCCCGGTGTGCTTTAGAATAGACTTCAAGGTCCTCTTATTGGTTTATAAAGCCCTAAATGGTAAAGCCCCTGCTTACCTAGCAGACCTCCTCACCCCCTATACCAACGCCAGGGCCCTCAGATCGGCTGATAAGGGTCTCCTAACCACTCGTAGGTCTAACTTCAAGCCTAGGGGGGGACGTGCTTTTGCGGTCGCAGACCCTGACCTCTAGAACAGCATCCCCATGTCCATTAAATCTGCCCCCTCCATCGAGTCTTTTAAATCAAAACTCAAAACCTACCTATATCGCCTGGCCTTCCCTGACTCACTTTGACTCTTGCCGTACTTGTTGACGTGTTGTTCTGTTTTTCCTTTGTCTATCCGTTGATTTTATTTTATTTTTCTGTTTATTTTATTTTATATATATATGTGAAGCACTTTGGTTGACAAGCGTCATGTTTAAACGTGCTATACAAATACATTTGATTGATTGATTGATTGATTGATGTATGTGTGTGTGTGTGTTTGTGTGTGTTTGTCAGGTGTCCAGTATCTCTCAGTGAGGAGAGATGGTAGCCTCCACATAGAGAGTGATCTGCAATCTGCTTGGGTTGGGGGTGTAAGTACTCATATTATGTGCATTACACAAACTAAAAACAGATATTACATTACATTACACAAACTAAAAACAGATATTACATTACATTACACAAACTAAAAACAGATATTACATTACACAAACTAAAAACAGATATTACATTACACAAACTAAAAACAGATATTACATTACATTACACAAACTAAAAACAGATATTGTTGGAATTACTAGAAGAAAGAAACGTCACCACCTTTGGCTGATAGTCATTTATTAATTTCTTAGGATTTCTTTAGGTCTAATACATGTTTAAGGTTCTTAGATGGATCCCCCCGCTGTCTCCTCCTCCTCCTCCTCCTGCTCCTCGTCCTCCTGCTCCTCCTCGTCCTCCTGCTCCTCATCCTCCTGCCCCTCCTCCTCCTTCTCCTCCTCCTCCTCCTCCTCCTCCTCCTCCTCCTCCTCCTCCTCCTCCTCCTCCTCCTCCTCCAGGGGTCACTGCAGGGCGCCACGGGGAGCAGCGTACTGGCTCATGTTAGGCAGGCCATGCATTATGCAGCAGCTTAGGCCACTGCGCCGGTACTCCATGTCCTCGGCTACAGTCCACCTGTCGCTGCTCTGGTCGTAGTGCTCCACGTTGGACATGGATCTGAAGTCATTGGAGTAGCCTCCGACCACGAAGAGCAGGTCGTCCAGCACCCCGATGCCGAAGAAGCTGCGGGGGGTGAGCATGGCGGGCAGGGCGTGCCAGGAGTCAGTCAAGGGGCTGTAGGCCTCCGCGCTATGCAGGTCGTTTTCACTGTCAAACCCTCCCACCTGAGGACAGGACACATGAGAGGAATGTTTTAGTGTGTGGTTAAGGCAGGCAGGCAGGCAGACACTGTATTAATCCATTTAGGGAAATGAGGGCGTCACAGCAGCATTGCAAGTCAAATGATACATAACTATCAAAATATTTAGTATAAAGCATTTGTCTCCGTGTGCACCTACCACATAGACGTGTCCTCCGTACGCAGCCACTCCCACTCCGGCACACCTGCTGCTCATGGGCGCAATCAGAGTCCACTGGTCGGTGTCTGGGCTGTAGCACTCAGCTGTGAGCAGACACTCCGCCCCGTTGTCGCCACCACAGATGTAAACCTGTAATAAGAAAGAATATTCAGATTTAGTTTATATATTCCATTTTATTTCATTCTACTTTAATTGTCTGTTAATGTTGATGCACCAAAGGACCCAGACACATTTTTTGTTTGTGCAAGCTTACTTGGCAATAAAGACATTTATGATTTCTGATCTAACGTTCCTTGGGTTCATCTACCACCTTGTGCCCCTCAGTTCCACCCACCTTGTCGTGGAGGGCTGCTGCCCCGGCTTCGCTCCTGTGCTCCAGCATGGGTGAGATCAGTGTCCACTGGTTGGTTTCAGGCTTGTAGCGCTCGGCGGTGTTCAGTACCATGTGTCCGTCGAACCCTCCCATGGCATAGATAAAGCCGTCCAACGCGACCACGCTGACGTCAGAGCGGCATGAGTGCATGGGAGCTGCCTGCAGCCAGCTGCGAGTGATGGGGTTGAACCTGCACACACTGCTGAGATCCTCTATGCCGCCCCAGCCGCCGACGCAGTAGACCAGACCGTGGAGAAAAGCGGTGCCGTGGGAGTCCCGGGGACTCTCCGCCTCAACGCTCACGTCCATCCATCCACCGGCTCGGATATCGTAAGCCTCCATGTGATTGGTCACGCTGCCGCGACTCCAGCCTCCGATGGCCAATAGGACCTCCTGGGGCAGGCGTGGGCGAGTCAGGGGGTTTGGGAGCGTGTCGGAGCCAGGGGGGTTCAGGACGCTGAGGATGAGGGGCCTGCAGTCGTGGCTGTCCCTCACCACAGGGTTGTTCTGGACGTTGTTCTTGAAGTAGTCAGGCCTCATCAAGCCCATGCGAACCTGGGAAGAGACAAGCAGACAGCGGGTACAACTTAGACAGCGGTTGTAGACGGTTTCACTAGAATTCTGTTTCTAGGGAACAGTTTGGACCCAAATGTTTGAGAACCACTGTATTGATTGTTTGATTGATTGAAAACGTTATTAACAGATCGCAGAATGGGTAGAATACAGTATGGCTCAATACAAACAATTGTAATGATGCAGACCAGAAAAAGACTTCCGTCTTGTTTACATCAGGGTCCCCGATTTTCAATTCATCAAGACATGTATGACATACATGACATACAGATATACAGTGATACAATTAGTTACCTTGGGCAGCAGCAAAGGGATGTGTGTTTTACGCTCCTCACGGGAGTGGTCGATCCAACGGAGGATGACCTCGAACACCGTCTCCTCGTTCTTCACGTTCAGGTCATCCCTCTCGATGATGTCCACCAGTTGCTGCGGGGACAGCTCCACAAACTCCTCTGAGACGTGCAACATCTCCTCAAAGTGGCACACGATGAAGAGATGGGCCTTGCGCATCAGGTCAGGGCAGCAGTAGATGTCCGCAAACCTCCAGATGCCGACACAGTTTTCGAGAGACAGCTGGCCCTCTTGGAAGTCAGAGCACGCTCGTACTATGCCAGTGACGAGAAGCTGGTCTGCAGCCACCAGAAGCTCTTCCACATTCTCTGCTGTCACCGGCACAAAGCGTGTGTAGGCATACTCTATGATGAGCTGCATCATACCCGGGGACACCCCAGGGATACTGTAGACTGGTTTCTCTGAGTCACTCCAGCGAGCGAAGAGGGTTCTGTGGGATGCAGAATATAGAGATATCTGATAAGTAAACAGTAAGCAACATTCTGTCCTATGTACTAATATATTTTCACTGTAGAAGTATAGGGTCTTAGCACAGTAGAAGTATAATATTTTGTTTGCAGTAGACATACAGTATAGTATCTGTTTACAGTAGAAGTACAGTATAGGGTATTTTCACAAAAGCATAGTCTTTTCACAGTAGAAGTATAGTATATTTTCATAGTAGAAGTACAGTATAGTATCTGTTTACAGTAGCAGTACAGTATAGTATCTTTCTACAGGAGAAGTACAGTATAGGGTCTTAGCACAGTTAAAGTAAATGATTCAAATCAAATTAATTCATTGAAGTGTCTAGATCAGTGGTTCTCAACTGGTGGGTCGCAACCCAAAAGTGGGTCGTGGGGCCATTTTGAGTGGGTCGCGGATGTGTGTGTAAATTATATTTTTTAATGCTGCGCTTTTATTTTGAAGGACATTCGTTTCCCATGACGAAGCGCACATGCAGTAGCCGTTTTCTGCCAGCGTTGTCATGATATACTGTTACATATTTCATACAGTTTCATTTAGATTCTTGAATCATGATGAGCATCACCAGTTTAAACTAGTTTAAAAAGCCAATATGCCTATAATTCAAGATAAATCTGCCTTCTGTAGTTCTCTGTAGCTCACTTGGTAAAGCATGGCACTAACAAGGCTGAGGTTGTGGGTTCAATCCCATGGGACTACATATACTGAAAATCTATGCACTCATGTACTGTACTTTGCTATGGATAAAAGTGTCTGCTAAGCATAATATATATTTGGGTTTTTAGCCCTAGTTGCACTTTTGTTGCACTTTTTTGCTTATGTCATGTTTTTAAGAATGCATGAAGGATTGTGTATTACTGCACAAATTTTTTGTAAAATAAATCAAAGTGGTTAAAAATTTGGGTCGCGACTTAATGCCTAAGGAAAAATGTGGGTCCTGAGGCTAGACCAGTTGAGAACCACTGGTCTAGATGACGGACACATCCATCCCTACCAAGCTAACCTAAACCAAGCTAACCTGAACCAAGCTAACCTGAACCAAGCTAACCTGAACCAAGCTAAACGTACCTGAAATAGGTGCTGCAGCCACACAGGATTGCCTTGTGGGCGTTAAACTCAGTGCTGTTGACTTTAATAACCACATCACAGAACCTTCCCTCCAGACGCAGGTCATTAAGGATTGTACAGGACATGGCACTTGTTTCCTTTTCCATGTGGGGATTTTAAAATTATCTAC
The DNA here is from genome assembly GCF_963971535.1 of Notolepis coatsorum. Lineage (NCBI taxonomy): Eukaryota > Metazoa > Chordata > Actinopteri > Aulopiformes > Paralepididae > Notolepis > Notolepis coatsorum. Next base: position 1,384,135 of record NC_140170.1, on the reverse strand, counting down.
AGAATATATTCAAGCTTACAGACAAGTAGCCGGACACAACAAGTGAGATCTTTACTTGTCTTCTGCGATCTGAGATCTTCTGAGAGAATTGTTGAATAGATACACAAATGTTCTAGAATGTTTGATTATGACATCATACTGTGACATCATACTGTGACATCACAACGGAACATGTTTGAGGACCATTTGAATAATATAAATAATATGTATGATATAATATAATGTTATATATTATATTATAATATAATGTAATATAATAATAAAGTATAATATATTTAGTCTAAAAACATTCTTTAAAGTCTTAAAATAAAATACATTTAATTAAAATAAAAATAAATGTAAAATAATAATAACTTTATTTATATAGCACCAGTCATACAAATTGCAGTCGAGATGCTGCGGCGAAAAGATGCGACAGGCTGCCTCCTCGTGTACCGGAGGGGACACGTTATGCAAGGCTTCTGTGCTCACTACAACCGACCTGTGGGAGGCATAGTATAGCAACGTTCAAGACAGGGGAGGGAAGAATTGGATACACGAAATTGGGATGGGAGAAAAAAATAGAAAATGGGGAGAAAAAGTGGATAAAAAAAAAAAAGGGGAATGCGCTGCACTTGACTGATGCGCCAACTCGCTAAGTACTACTTTGCATAACAATACGGCCGGTCGTCAGGTGTGTTCAAAAATGTTCTCAGATACATTCACACAGAACTTGTGAATGAAATGTGTTACATTCCATTCGTAGAGGCGATTAGGCACTGTCTTTAGTCTGTGCTATGTGAGGGAACATTTATGCGCATGCGCTGGAGTGCGCGCACGCGCTGTCATTAAAACATAGTGCAGGGGTGGCCAACCAGTCAGAGATTAAGAGCCACAAGAATTACTGTGGTACCACAAAGAGCCACACCATATACCAGCGTTTCTCAACCTTTCTTTTCAGTCACGGCACCCTTCATGTGTTTATAGGTCTCACCCTCTGGCCTCTGAAGTTGCTAATATCTTTTTTATTTGGGCCTCACAGGGTTAAAAGTACCCTGTGAGACCCACGGTTGCAAAATTACAAAATCATGTTTAGCCATTAAAAAAAAATATCTGTAAATGTTTATTTAAAATGTTTTAAGCACATGTATAGTCAATTGGTCCTGTTGTTCAGCATCACATTTACATTTACATTTAGTCATTTAGCTGACGCTTTTATCCAAAGCGACTTACATGTTCTGTACGACAAGCCATCAGGAAGGGCACAACTCTATCAGCTGAGCAAATGCTATTTGATAGTAAATGTGTTTATATGTTCCACCCTCTGAAGTTGCTAATGTCTTTTTAATTTGGGCCTCACAGGGTTAACCTCTTATGCCCGAAATATACAGTAAAAGTGTATATTTTCAGCATTACGTTTGTTTACCAATGATTTTAACTGTTATTAGTGAAATATGAGATTATAGAAATCTCAGGGCATTGAGTCAGAAACCGGCGCATATTGACAGGAGGAAGTGGAGCAGCCAAAAGTGAGTGTAGTCTTTTGAAGGAACTACCCTACCCAGCTCACGCCAGCCCCTGTCAATCATCTGACTTCTGGATTTACTTTTTAATTTCTCTTATTTTTTGGGATTATCTCCCACAAACCTGAACGTTATTGCCATAAAACAGAACGCAGTTAGTTTCTCTACCTTTCTGTGAACGTCTAGCAAAAAACGGTGTTGCAATATGATGAAAAATGGTGGAGAAATTTACATTATAAAAAATATGGCAGAATTCAGTACTGTATCTACAAAACCTGTTTAATCATCTTCCCTTTATTCATTTGTTTAGATTTTTCAGGTCTGGTAAATTTTAGCATGGTGTTATTCACAGTCAAAGATACATTTTTTTTTTAATATAATTGATATTCTCCTTTGGTTCATTACAATTTACTCAAGCCTAGTAACAGACACACTATTCCTGACACTGGGAATACATTCCCTGAGATCCATAGATTTACATTTACATTTAGTCATTTAGCTGACGCTTTTATCCAAAGCGACTTACAAGTTCTGTACGACAAGACAGCAAGAAGGGTACAACTCTATCAGCTGAGTAACAATGTTCATCAAGTGTTGCGTGTTACAGTGTAGGTTAGTTTATTAGGACAAGTGCATGACAGTAAGGTTAGTCAGGGTTAGATTTTTTATTTTTTATTTTTTTTTAATCATTTCAGATAGTGGTTGAAGAAGTGAGTCTTTAGTCGACGGCGAAAGATTGGACGGGATTCGGCTGTCCTAACTGGGATGGGTAGTTCATTCCACCATTGTGGGGCAAGGACTGAGAATAGGCGGCTTCTCTTTGATGACCCTCCGGTAGCTTGGATAGGAGTAGGTCTGAGGCGGCCAGAAGATGCAGAGCGTAGGGGTCTTGAGGGTGTGTAGTTAGAGACCATTGACCGGAGGTAGGCGGGAGCGGTTCCCTTTGCTGCACGGTAGATGTCCCTAGATTCAGATACCAAGAACATGCAAATGGACCATTTAAAAATATATCTGTAAATGTTTATTCTACGTCCTTATGGAATGAGTGACATACAAAAAAAAATATTTATAAAAAAAAAAAAAAAAATCTTTTCTCTTATTATGGATGGAAGAGCCACATATTGATGGGCAAAGAGCCACATGCGGCTCGCGAGCCGCGGGTTGGCCACCCCTGACATAGTGCAACCCATGAGCAATGCATGCCTGAGTATCATTAAGTATCTCGAGGCTGGGGGGGCAGCATGTCCTCTTTTTTGGAAATCAAAATCTGGTCACACTAGGAATATTTTTCCAACGTCTTGCATTCTATTATCCTGAACTGGGCTTTCGTATGACACACAGTGACAGTACCAAACAGCTCTCTGTATATCTTGGGTGTATTTGGACCCATAATGTGGCATTGCATGCGGTATTAGGGATACAATATCAAGACTGTTTCACATAGGTAATCCTTAGCACTTTGCTCCAAAGACGCACTGAGCGCGTTTACATGCAAGATGTTATTATTATCTTTTGATCGCAGCGCCCCACGCACAAAAAACCCTGATAAGCTCTTAACCAGTTCAAGATTCAAGGCTTTAATTTTTTGCCTGTAACGGAGACGACGGAATGCTTTTGCTATACTCTCGTTCACACAGCATGAACACCAAAAGTAATAAGAATATGAGAAGCGTTGGTGAAAACACAATACGAGCGAGTTACACCTAGATGAAAGAAAACCTGCATGAATAACGTGTGAAAAATCTGCAGGAACCGAGCAGCAAGGATGGAGAGCTGGTGGACGTCCAGCAGGGTGGGTTGTGGAGGGTTTGCAGCAGCTAGGGTTTGAAAGCTCGGCGTTGCTAATAAACATTTTAAATAATTTTAATAAACTGGTCAACACGGCTCAAACCGGCTTTATTTCCAGCTTTGGGTGCCTGATGCGTCTGAGCTGTGATGTGCAGGCGCATCAGGCACCCAACGCCGGAAATAAAGCCGCGTTGACCAGTTTATTAAAATTATTTTAAATGTTTATTAGCAACGCTGAGCTTTAAAACCCTAGCGCTTTGTCCGTCCGAAACCCTCGTGCAACTGTGAGTACCTTTGAAATGTCTTTGCGACACCTGTACGACAAGCGTTTTGATAGAGAAAAGCGAGACCGACTTAATTGTAGGATTTTTCAATGGTCATATATAAGGGACTGTGTATTCACTCGTCCAACCATGTTGGCGTGCATCACAGTCCCGAAAGGGGCTACCTCAAATATTCCCCCGGCTTCGCCACGCGCCGGTGCGGATCCCCTCTGCAGCCATGCTCTGGTGCGGATCCCCTCTGCAGCCATGCTCTGGTGCGGATCCCCTCTGCAGCCATGCTCTGGTGCGGATCCCCTCTGCAGCCATGCTCTGGTGCGGATCCTGTGGGATATTTGTAGATATCCTGATGAAGAATGTGCTCAGTCAACCGAGGATTGGATAATAACAAAGGTTTATTAACCAAACAGATAGAATACATAGAGATAATGGCTGAGGGTTTCCCCCCAGGTGGTCAGCTGAAATTACCCAGGTAAGAAGCCTTGATTGTGGTTGGGAGGAGCCCTTTATAGTTCAACAAGGGGGGTGTGTGGTCCCATTTGATAGGTCAGATGGGGGGGAGGGGGTACAGGTTTGGGGACACAGGGGAGGGGGGTGATTCCACAGAGAGGGGGGGGGGGCACAGGTAAGGGGAACATATTTACATGAGGACATATTATACCACAATACTCACTTTTCTTTCTTATAATGTGGGTGAGATTAATGTATAATATACCAGGATTGTTTGGAACAGGTAAAAGTGGGGACCGATGTAATCCATCGGTTATCAGATAATGAAAAAAATTGAAAATAATTAAAATAATGAAAATGTTGGCCAATGTGTTCTGTTGGTTGGCCTAATAATTTAAACTAGTATTATTTATATACATGATTCATGACATGATCGACTGGACTGCGGTCTGTGTTATTTTGATATCAGAGATGTGGGAATAGATGTCACCCTTTTCTTTTATTAATCGCTCAAAATACCTATATCAATGAGTGGTCCTCATCTCTGATATCAAACAACAATTAACATAATCATTAGAAGCTATCGCTGTGCAAATATCTTGGCATACCTTCAGTCGTTCATGTCGTGACTCTGGGGAGCTAATGTGATCGTTGTGCATACAGGCATCGTAATAAACCAATTAAATACATGCACTGTCTGTGTGGTCAGAGTGCACAGGGTGAAAAAACAAAATTGTGTGCATAATTATTAGGAATAGGATTTACACATAAGGCTAATGTGTACAAAAACATTTTAACAACCGTTAACCTGGTGGTTAATAAAACTAACATGATTGATTATGGGAAACTGTTCAAAAATATATATATATATTTTTGCACGTTTTATGATGATTCTTGATGAAATTACTTAGGATCCAGTTGTATTTACCCTGAGTTTGAGTGTCACTTTCATCTGTGATTGCCTCAGTTTTGTTGGTCTTTACTTAGAATCAGGCAATTTTCTCCATTTCTTCTCTATAAATGAGGAGATAAAACGTCTTATGCATCGCTTCTGTATGTAATTCTAGTGCATATACTATCAATGGTTCACCATACAGGTGCAAAACAACGTTACATGTCCTCTTCTATGAGAGAATAAAACAACTGATTCTTTCTTGTCTGACAATATAATTTTGTAACCTAAGTAATTCAAATGTGATGTAATGTGATCATGTGGTCACTTCTTCCTTCAGCAATACATTTTAGCTCATTATTACTAACCATTGTTAATGCTTTCTCATTGATTTCTTTTCATCACATCCCTAGTTCATCGTTTTGCAGATACATACAATTGTGTGAAAAGTTTCCTGCTTGTGAAGGTATTAATCTGAATGATGTTGCGTCGTTGTTGACAAGGTGTTCTCTGTCGGTCGTGTGGCAGGGCCAAACAGTAACACATAAAAATTAAATAAATACATAACAATGTGGACACTGTGTTCAGAAGTCTCTTGGTTCACAGGTCTCTGATGATGTCTCTTCTTGACGATTCAGTCGGGAACATTCACTGGTCGCCGTTCATTCCCTGTCAAGGGTCACCTGTAGCAGTGTGGCGGTCAACTATACTATACTATACAACTAACTATACTTGCAGACTCTTTTCCTGCAGCCTATGTTGTTCTCCACCACCATCACATGTCTGCCACTGTGCTCACGCTTGACCTTTATCAGGCCTTGAGGCATGGCGGTCTTGAACGTGCTGTGTGGTGGTTGGTCCCCCGCTCCCCGTCATCGCGGTACCAGAGGGGCGATGGTTTGCTGGTGTAGTGGCCTGTCTGTAGGACGCTCTCTCTCACACGGATGGCAATCTTGTCATCGGAATCCATCTTGATGGTCAGGGCTCTGGTTCCCTTCTGTAGATGGTCTGCCGCGGGCTGCCGGGGTGAGGCTGCATGTCGTCCTTTCTGTCTATGCTCCCCTTCCTTTGGGGACGTCTGTGTTGTGTGGGCTGGTGGTTCTCCCACGGTTGTTGTCGTCGTCTCTGGTTGTGTCCGCAGCTCCTTGGCGGCGTCCCTGGTGGTAGTATGCTGTCGTGGGTCGCTCAGGTTACTGGGTTGTGTTCCTCGTTCTGTCCTCTCACCAATTCGTGATCTGAGGATGATAAAAACTGCCTTAGAAAACTCCTCACATAAATGATTCAACGCCTTTCTGCTACAGAGGAAAATCATTTAGGGTTAATTCAATTTATTGTAAATAAAATCACTTAATTGAAAATAGGAAATGCAAGCCAATTGCATTAGCAGTGATTCCTTGTGTCAAGAAGGTCGCATTCACTACAATCTTATCAGATCTTGTAGGCATTTAAATAAAATTAGTAAATTAATGGCCAAAGTCTTGAATCAGATAAAATAGTCTGTGGTGTTAAATTGAAGTTGATCTTACCTCAGGATGCGTTGGGTGTGCCTCAGGATACTTACCTCGCCACGCCTTCTCTGGCGTTCTTCATGTCTCAGTGTGGCTCGTCATAATTTAGCACCTATCAAAAAACATAAAATCTAGGCAGCCAGTTAATTTTGCATGAAAAACAATCATTCGTTTTGTCATCTAACCCTAACTAACCTTACTGTCATGCATTTGTCCTAATAAACTAACCTACACTGTAGCACTCAACACGAATAAAACTAACCTACACTGTGGCACTCAACACTTTGATGAACATTGTTACTCAGCTGATAGAGTTGTGCCCTTTTTTGATGTCCTGTCATACAGTGTCAGCTAAATGATCAATGTACGTGTATACCTTGTACATTTAGATAATTGTGTTTCAATTTTGTGGTTGATATTTTGCAGTCATGGAAATGTATTAGTTGTTAAAAGAATAGTCTAAGGAATAGTCATGCATGTTATTGGTTATAAACAGAGAATAGAAGGAGGGGATTGTAAGTAGTTGTTTTCATCATTAATCTTTCATCTCGGGCACTTCTCTAATTCATGTGCCTCTTGAAAAGAGATGATGAAAACGACTGGTTAGTTATTGTTAGTATGGGAGTTAGGTAGATTTTCATAACTGCAAATTCATCACCGGTGTCTAATTCATGTTAATTAAGTGGTTCTCTGTTGCCATCCACCGCCAGGTGAGTTCATCAAGTCTGTGGTCACGAGTGTAGGCATTTGCATTGCTTTGTCTCCCAAGTGTAAATCTGCATCTAAAGCGATACTTCCTACTATACTAAGTGGAGATACTAAGTTGAGTCTCTATAGGTGTGGTCAGACTGGCTATTTGCATTGTCTTTCACTCCACATCGTCCTCAGCTGGTTTGAGTGTTCAAATGTAGATTACTTTGGGGTCTCAATTTAAATGATTGTAGCTGGTCTCACTTTGTGTCTTGTCTGTGTTCAGATGCAAATCACTGGAGTTTCAACTTTTGTGATACAATGTGTTTACACCCATTCTGCATCTTGACCCAGAGCCAGATCTCTTGGTTGTCTGTAAATACAAACACATGTTAATTTCCCACTCTTTTCTTTTATTCTGGGTGAATCCTCTTTGACTGTATGTGTGCTCAACAAACATCAGCTATTTCTCATCCATCCCGTCCTAGGATGTAATGATAGTGTTATCATTTATCAATCATATCGCATATGTACACAAGCATCATATGAATGTGGACCCACACATTTTGAATCATGTTTAAAATGTCTTACAATGGAAAGGGCTAGTTATCTTTCATTGGTTCTTTAGATAAACACATTAACTCAAGTGAATATAACCTAAACATCTTACTTTTAAACATAATCTATGTTGTTTGTGTTCCAAGTTTTCAACATTGAAAGCTTATAAAGTCTAATCTAACGCTGTTTATGTGGACTACAATTCCTGTACTGCCATATACTGGGAACCGGAAGTGTTTGTTTAGCTCCCATGGTCAGTATGACCGGTACGCCCACAGATGTATTATAATTCTGAAACAGACATTGTAATTAGCTTTATGTGACTTATAATGTGTAAATTAAAGCACATAAACACTCAAGTGATCTGAGATAGTTGTAATTTACTGTAACTGAGATGATAGTTGTGTATGTACAGTTTCTACGTCAAATGACTCACTTTTCTTGACTCCTTTTTTATCACAACCAGTACTGAATTTGCAAATCTGGTATGTCATAAATGTACAGATGTAGCAGTACTGACTATCTGTATGTCATGTATGTCATAATATGTCCTGATAAATTGAAAATGGCGGACCCTGATGTAAACAAGACTAAAGTCTCTCTCTGGTCTGCATCCCCTTAACAATTGTGTATTGAGCTGTGCTGTATTGTACCCATTCTGCAATCTGTTAATAAAGTTTTCAATCAATCAATGCATCTATATTTATGATTTTCATACTCACCGGGGACAGCTGTTGTGTTGACGTTGGATCCGTTACGTGTCGTCAGCAACCCGCATCTCGCCACCGCAACTCAACATTTTCCAATAGCAGCGCGCACATACATATACAAATAAAACATATACTACACGTGGATTTCACGCACCCTTGGCCTTGGGCACATTACACTTTACGTTCGCTTATGGATAGTTTAATATAAAATAATAACTTCACGGCGCGCATAGCGTGACGTCATCGCTCCATGCGACGTTCGTGCGTTCTCATTCGCCTCGGAAATAACGCTTTGCAATTCATACAGTATTTTTCCCACGAGCTCTCAATAGCCTGGAATTCCTAAACCAGCGTTTTGTTACCGAATGAACGCGCCTGTGTATATGTGAAACGTAAACAAACTGAAACGATAAAACTATACTTCCCCAAATGGTTGCTCCCGTGGGCCGGTTCCGGAAATTACTATCCTAATGTCGCGTGAACTGCACTTCAATGTTATTACCTGAACTTCAATGTTATTCTCTATATAACGGTAATAGTCTCTCAATGCTCGGCGCACGCAAATACAAACGAGACTTTAAACAGACAAAACAACAATAATACATATAAGTTAACGTGCGTGTATATCTGACTGTATTGGATCGCTGTACGTTTAGTCGGCCAACATCTGTTGCGACAAGGCATTTATACCCTTGATATATAACTACACATCGTTATTAAAATCATAACGACCGAACCTGACTTCGAAATTTACCAGCGATATATTAGATTATATATACCTTTTAATCATACTCTCGGCCTCTTAACCCGCGACTAACGTCCTGTTTAATGTACTTTCCGCGACTGATGTCCCGTTTAATGTACATTTACGTACTCCCGGGACATCGCGTAATCATGTACTAACTAGGACATCGCGTGATCATCTTCCCGCTATCTGTATTGATCAATTGGTTAATTTAATCCAAAATACATCGTTTTCAGGAATGGAAGAGATTGTGAGCTTAGTTTGAGGTTGAAACAATGAATATTATGACGCTACTCTGGTAATTTCTAATTATGATTCCATCAGCTTCTCGGTCCTACTTCCCGCCTCTTTGCAAAGGAATCACAGAACGTTTTTAACAGAGTAGCGTTTTCAAGGATATCACATCATAACAAGCTCACGTATCTTCTTTTGTTGCCTATATTTTTAGTCTGCATCAGCTAGACTAGGGGTAGCAATCCAACAACCTGTACTGTGTGAGCTTTTGGTCGGCTCCGACTCGACCAGGAATAGCACTTCAACCTTTGTGCCTAAACTTTTGGGACTAGCACATATAACCCATCCTTTCAGAACCGCCTGATAAGGACCCAGGTGCACGCGCGCCCTGGTAACGATTCTCAATACAGATCAGATATATTAATGCACATTATTCTTACTCAGCCATGATCTCAATATTTGACAACATTCTGTAATATTCACCTGGCACAGAGAAAAGCGGGAAGGTTTCAATTCCTTTCCATACATTTTTGGTCGACCAGTCTATATACTCACTTTTCTCTGTATAGATGAAACGATACAGCATGCCGGGAGGACGCAAAAAGTCTGTCACAAGTTCGTAGACGCCAATTGTGGGATATTTGTAGATATCCTGATGAAGAATGTGCTCAGTCAACCGAGGATTGGATAATAACAAAGGTTTATTAACCAAACAGATAGAATACATAGAGATAATGGCTGAGGGTTTCCCCCCAGGTGGTCAGCTGAAATTACCCAGGTAAGAAGCCTTGATTGTGGTTGGGAGGAGCCCTTTATAGTTCAACAAGGGGGGTGTGTGGTCCCATTTGATAGGTCAGATGGGGGGGAGGGGGTACAGGTTTGGGGACACAGGGGAGGGGGGTGATTCCACAGAGAGGGGGCGGGGGGGCACAGGTAAGGGGAACATATTTACATGAGGACATATTATACCACAATCCCCTCAGCAGCCATGCTCTGGTGCGGATCCCCTCTGCAGCCATGCTCTGGTGCGGAATCTGCGGATCCCCTCTGCAGCCATGCTCTGGTGCGGATCCCCTCTGCAGCCATGCTCTGGTGCGGATCCCCTCGGCAACCATGCTCTGGTGCGGATCCCCTCGGCAACCATGCTCTGGTGCGGAACTCCTCTGCAGCCATGCTCTGGTGCGGATCCCCTCTGCAGCCATGCTCTGGTGCGGATCCCCTCTGCAGCCATGCTCTGGTGCGGATCCCCTCGGCAACCATGCTCTGGTGCGGATCCCCTCGGCAACCATGCTCTGGTGCGGAACTCCTCTGCAGCCATGCTCTGGTGCGGATCTCCTCTGCAGCCATGCTCTGTGGTCGTCCGCATTCAACTTAACAACCACATGTCCAAACAGTACAGGCAAGAGAAGGTTGTTATTGTTGTAAGATAATTGCCAGGCTAGCCGGGCCAAACCCATGGTTGATACTGTGTCTGTATGTGTGTGTGTGTGTGTGTGTGTGTGTGTGTGTGTGTGTGTGTGTGTGTGTGTGTCTGCAGGCATGCGTTCTTCATGGGACGGGGTTGCACTCCAGATAAGCACTCGCTATTTGCATATCAATAGCGCCGGTCGTCAGGTGTGTTAAATACGTTCTCAGATACATTCACACCTAACTTGTTGTGAAGACATGTGTTACATTCCATTCGTAGAGGCAATTAGGCACTGTCTTTAGTCTGTGCTCAAGCGAGGGGACATTAAATGTGCATTCGCGGGAGCGCGCGCACGCACCGAGAGCGCGCGTGCACGTGGTGCGTGCAAGCCCAGATAATTTCAATAACGCACCACTGTGTGTCTGTATGTCTCTGTGTGTGTGTGTGTGTGTGTGTGTGTGTGTGTGTCTGTGTGTATGTGTGTGTGTATGTCTGTATTTAACCTTTATTTAACCAGAAAGTCCCATTGAGATACAAGATCTCTTTTGCAAGGGAGGCCTGGCCAAGATGACAGCAATAACATTTCCAATATAGCAGACAGCAATAAAATGTATGGTACATCACACAAGAACATAATAAAAGTGCATGTATACAATATACAATACATCACATGTAAACACAAAAACATAAAACAGAATAGTCTACATAATAGTAAAAGTGTATGACAGTAAAATACAGGGTAATACAGTCATTTTCCAGTTTTGCAGTTGGGACCCGACTACAGAAAGCAGCGACATTCTTCTTGTAGGAAGTTGTGTCTGTATGTCTGAATGTGTGTGTCTGTGTGCGTGTGTCTGTATATCTGTGTGTGTGTGTGTGTCTGTGTGCGTGTGTCTGTCTGTGTCTCTGTGTGCTTTTAAAAGAAGTCATGCTCATTGTATTATCTCATTTCACCATTTCACGAGGTTTGAAAGGTATTCCGACAGAACGTTCGACAGAATTACAGTCTCTGGTTTTGACTCGAGGAAGGTCCTGTGTGGATGAGTGATGGTGTCGTGGTACAAGGAGCTGAGTCCAGGGTTTCCCATTAATTACCTAGACTGTGGCGGCCCGCAGTGGTAATGAACCAAAACGTTTTTTACAATTTTTTTTAAATATAAAGTTTGCCAATAGGGATGTATCAGTAGTATTGGCAGTGGTAGTAGTCGTAATAGTAATCCACTATATTTTTTTATTTTCTAAAAAATAAACCAGTTCAACACAGATAACCACTTTTGCTTAATTTCTTTGATGGCTCAAATGTTTGCTCTAGTCCAGTGGTTCCCAAACCTCTCCTCGAGACACCCGAGCCTTTCCATGTACTTGTTCAATTCCACCACCAGCACACCTTGATTCAACTAATAAAGGGCTAGTTAATTGGTTGGTGGTGGAATTTAACAAATACATTGAACGGCTGGGGTGCTTCGAGGAGAGGATTGGGAAGCACTAGTCTAGTCGATTTTGTGTTTTGAGCACAAAGTTCATCATAGATCTAGCCTCTTTATTTTGTGCACCAGATTGATGCATTTAACTTTAAAATGTACAAAAAAATTAAAGTTCCGGGGAACACTGGAGTCCATTATTCCAAGACGCTCAACTAGGGCTGGGCGATATATCGAGTATACTCGATGTATCGCGGCTTGTTCTACATGAGATGTAGTCAATTACTATCATGAACATCGAGTATATGTTGTCACGTCATTTTCTAAGCTGCCGTGGCTGAGATGAGACTTGCTTTAGCACAGCGCTTTCCTCTCATTTCATTATAGACACAGACCTGCACGGACCTTCAATGACATGCAATTTAATTGAATTGACGTGAGCAACGGGATAACGTTAGCCGCTAAGCTCCTCCAGGCTCCTCCTCAGGCTCCTCCAGGCACAGATATCCAGGTTCCAACTCTGTGTGACATCCTGGTGTGACATCATCAACTACGGCAACGTAGGATGCTCAAACCTCAAACTCAAACCTAATACATCACGCTCTCTCGCTCTCTACGTTCAATGATTTAAAGTAGCCAAACGTTACACTATATAAACTAACTGGATAGTTGATGATAAACATTTAATTTCATTATCTGAAATATTATAAAATCATTAAGTCTGCTATAAGCCATTATCCCTTTGTGTGTGATTATTGTTTTCTCACAGTAGTGTGTATATATAAAGTGTGTGTGTGTTTTTGGCTAAAGTGGATAGAAAACACAGTACTGTACAAAAGTCTTAGGCACCCAAGGGCCCCGTAAAAGGTCTGTTTGGTCAAGATTCATCTTCCTGTGGACTTAATGTGGAATAACGGCATCTAAGCCCACCATGCCTGCCCGTAATATAGGTGTAAGTGGCTCCAGCGAGGCCTCCCTCCAACAACCAACCGACGCTCCGCTCCAGGCTTTCCGAGGGCCTGGGTGTTTTCTGTTCAAATACAGTGCACTTCCACCGCGAGGCACATACTTATTAAAGAAAACAAACGCCACACATGATTGGATCTGGGAAGTACCACCACCGAACGTAGCTGTTGTTGCGGCCGCTGTCGAGTGTCTACATCTGACGATGTGGGTTTCGAGGCAATTGGACACTTAGATGTATGGAATCGGGTTTTAACAGTCCAGGCCACCGAACCGCAAACTCGAAGCACATGTTAGAGCACTTGGAGCCGTGGGACGGTACCTATAATCCTTGGCATGGAGGAGCATCTTTGGCCTCGTTTAGAAGATATACGGTTGCTGAAAAAACAAGCAGGAAACGTCTCGGACCCTCAACGCTACCTATGTGCAAGCATCCCGACAAAACGTCCCACCGACAGACCGTCCGCGACCGGCCGCCGCATCGTCCGTGACTGAGTGAGTGCGTCCGTGACTGAGTAAGCGAGTGAGTGGATGAGTGACTGAGTGAGTGCGTCCGTGACTGAGTAAGCGAGTGAGTGGATGAGTGGCTGAGTGAGTGCGTCCGTGACTGAGTAAGCGAGTGAGTGGATGAGTGGCTGAGTGAGTGCGTCCGTGACTGAGTAAGCGAGTGAGTGGATGAGTGGCCGCGGTTTGCCGCGCGTAGCCCCGCGGAAGCGGTCCTGCGCTCACCGTGGGAAAAAGATGTTTTGTTTTCTTTCTTAGGTGTGAGAAAGTTTAAGTGTGATTTTCTAGCCGGCAAGTCCGATGCCAGATCACATTACCCAGAATTCCTCCACTGTGGTTAACCACCCAAAGTACATTATTCCCTCTCTGGAGCAGGGAAAGTGTCACTCATCTGCAGCAGTAAGAGGGAAATGCTCAGAGAACTGCATGTTACATTGAGGTTTTCACTACAACACTAAACAATATGTAATGCTCATATGTACATATGTCAATCCAGCAGTATTGTTTATTTGAAGACTATTTTTTTTTTCAGCTCAGAACTGCAAATGTCATTATTATTATTATTAAATGTCACCACATAGGGCGATTTGAAACACACATGTTGCACACATTCATTAAACTGTTATTGGGAATATTTGGTTTGTGTGTGTGGATGGGGGGGGTCGTGTGCAGAGAGAGAGAGAGAGAGAGAGAGAGAGAGAGAGAGAGAGAGAGAGAGAGAGAGAGAGACAGAGAAAGAGAGAGACTGAGAAACCGAGAGAGAGAGAGACAGAAAGAAAGAAAGAGACAGAGGGTGAGATGAGAGAGGCAGAGAGAGAGAGACACATGAGACAGAGAGAGAGGGACAGAGGGAGAAACAGAAAGAAAGAAAGAGTGAGAGAGAGACAGACAGAGAGAGAGACAGAGGGAGAGAAAGAAAGAAAGAAAGAAAGAGAGAGACAGAGAGAGATGAGAGAGAGAGACAGAGGGTGAGATGAGAGAGACAGAGAGAGAGACACATGAGACAGAGAGAGAGGGGGACAGAGGGAGAGAGACAGAAAGAAAGAGTGAGAGAGACAGACAGAGAGAGACAGAGGGAGAGATGCGAGAGACAGACAGAGAGATGAGAGAGAGGTGAGAGAGACAGACAGAGAGATGAGAGAGAGGTGAGAGAGATACACATGAGACAGAGAGAGGGACAGAGGGAGAGAGACAAAAAGAAAGAGGGAGAGATGAGAGAGACAAACAGATGCCACAGAGAGAGACAGAGGGAGAGATGAGAGAGACAGACAGAGAGAGAGGGAGAGATGAGAGAGACAGACAGATGACACAGAAAGTGTTATGGTTTGACACCGACCCCAAACGCAAACGGCACAGAGAGAGTTGTTTCAGAGTTAGCCAAAATCAAGGGCGTGTTTATTTACTGAGTAAACAGAAAGGATTTGGTGGAGAACAGAACAAACTGGGAAACAGGCATGTGAGGAATGTTTGCTGCTCTGCAGCTTCTCCCGGAGGGTTACGTTTGTGGAATTTGTCTGTGACGTCTGAGCCGCTCTGCAGATCCTCCCAGCATATACTCCGGGGTGGAGGCGGATAGGGAGAGAGAGAGTCCGAGTTAGCTCAGTGCACAATTGAAAACTGACAGGTGACTGGTGAAGTGACTTGTCCAAACAATAAATCCAAGTGACAGAATCTTCGGTGTGAAACACACAGTGAGCAGTGTCCAAACAATAAATCCAAGAGACAGAATCTTCGGTGTGAAACACACAGTGAGCAGTCTCCAGAGTGAAAACAATTAGGTAATCCAAAAGTGAATATCCAACAGGCAAAAAGGGTGAGAACAGTCTGAACGAAAAACAGGATCTCTTCAGTGCTTTAACACACACAAAAAACGATTGAATCCAAAAGACTGTCTTACAAAACACTCACCAGAGCGCAGCGCGTGAAGCGGGCGGATCAAACAGGGCGAACGCTTCGTAACGGGGAAGCAGGTTCTCCAAACGGAATATTTCTCGAGAGTCCTGGGAGGCAAAGAACAGGGAAAGCAGCGACGGAAGGAAACAGGCAAATGCAGAGAATATTTCAGAACGATCCAACATCAATAATAGGGGGATCAGGGTATATAAAGCCAAGGGGTGCTTAATGACAAGCTGTGACAGCTGCGGGATGAAATTGATCATTGCTCCAGAAGCGTGTGGTTGGGAGAGCACCAATCAAACGGCATCTACAGGAAGAAGCGTGTGGAGAGGAGAATGCAATTAATTAACCGAAATACCTTAAAGGAACAGAGCGAGTGGGTGAGCAGCGGACAAAACCTCACAGTACCCCCCCCTCCACGGGAGCCACCCGGCGACCAGGCCGACCCGGCTCGCCCGGATGGGCACGATGGAAGTCTGTGATCAGGCCGGGATCCACGATGAGCTGGCGGGAGACCCAGCTCCGTTCCTCCGGGCCGTAACCCTCCCAGTCCACCAGGTACTGGAACCCCCGACCCCGCCGTCGAACGCCCATCAACCGGCGGACCTGCCACTGGGGGTGACCGTCCACCATCTTGGGAGGTGGTGGATCCGGAGCAGGAGGCATCAGGGGACTGAGGGAGACAGGCTTAACCCGGGACACATGGAAAACGGGGTGAATGTGCATGGACGCAGGAAGTTTAAGACGCACCCCCGCCGGACTGAGTACCTTCAGAACCTCGAAAGGTCCGACGAACCGGGGGTTAAGTTTCTTGGCCGAGGACCGAAGCGGGAGGTCCCTCGCGGAAAGCCACACCCTCAGGAACCCGGCGCCGGTCAGCCCCACGACAGGCGCGCTCTGATGTCCGGAGCAGCGCGGTCCTGGTGATCTCCCAGACCCGTCGGCACCGGTCGAGGTGGTCCTGCACGGAGGGAACTGCCACCTCCGTCTCCTGTGCAGGGAAAAGAGGGGGTTGGTAGCCCAGGGATACCTCAAAAGGTGAGAGGCCGCTGGCGGAACTGACCATGGAGTTGATGGAGTACTCGACCCAGGGAAGGAAACGGCTCCAAGAAGCTGGTCTCTCGGCTGCCACACACCGAAGAGCAGACTCCACGCTCTGGTTCATCCTCTCCGTTTGTCCGTTAGTCTGGGGATGATAACCAGAGGAAAGACTGACCGTCGCCCCCAATCCCTGAGTCGGGGACGAAGAGACGATGAATCTGTACATTGCTTGGAGCGCGATGGAAGCGTAGGGCACGCCTTACCACCCCCTCGATGCCCAAGGTGACGACTCCTACCACCCTGGCCTCCGGGAGGATGGGAGTCGGGTCCTCAGTGGTTGGAGCCCCCTTGGAGTGTAACCGGGACAGGGAGTCGGCCTTCGTGTTGCGGGAACCAGGACGAAACGTCAGCGAGAAGTCGAACCGACTGAGGAAGCTGGCCCATCTTGCCTGCCGGCCGTTGAGGCGCTTGGAAGCACGGATGTACGTCAGGTTCTTGTGGTCCGTCCAGATGGTAAACGGCTCCTCGGCCCCCTCAAGCCAATGACGCCACTCCTCCAAAGCAGCCACGACCGCCAGCAGCTCCCGATTGCCGATGTCATAGTTCCTCTCGGCAGGGAGGAACCGACACGAGTAGAAGGCGCACGGATGTACCTTCTGGTCCGTTGCCGATCGCTGGGATAAGATAGCTCCCAGTCCAGTATCCGAGGCGTCCACCTCAACGATGAACTGTCTCTTGGGGTCTGGGTGGAGCAAGATCGGGGCGGAAGTGAACCTCTTCTTGAGGGAGCGGAACGCAGCACACGCCGCTGGGGACCAGTCGAACGGCAGGGCGGGAGAGGTCAGTCTGGTAAGCGGTTCCGCCACTTGACTGTAGTTCCGGATGAACCTTCGGTAGAAGTTGGCGAACCCGAGGAAACTCTGTAACTCCTTCCGAGAGGTGGGTTCAGGCCATTCCTCCACTGCTTGGATCTTGCGAGGATCAGCTCGGGTCAAGCCCTTCTCCACGATGAAGCCCAGGTAATCGACGGAGTCGGAGTGGAATCGGCACTTCTCCGCCTTGACGAAGAGCCGATTGTGGAGGAGGCGCTCCAGCACACGGCGGACATGCTGGATGTGCTCCTCGAGGGTCTTGGAGAAGATGAGGATGTCGTCCAGGTACACTACCACAAACTCCTCCAGCATGTCACGAAGGACGTCGTTCATGAGCGTCTGGAATACCGCCGGAGCGTTGGTGAGGCCGAACGGCATCACCAGGTACTCGTAGTGGCCCCTGGGAGTCTTGAAGGCGGTCTTCCATTCATCGCCCTCACGGATACGGACTAGATGGTAGGCACTCCGGAGGTCCAGCTTGGTAAAGACGGTAGCCTGGGTGAGAGGCTCGAAGGTGGAGTTCATGAGAGGTAGAGGGTACTTGTTCTTAATGGTGATCTCGTTGAGCTGGCGATAGTCGATGCAAGGTCGAAGGTCCCCGTCCTTCTTCCCAACAAAGAAGAAACCGGCCGCCACCGGGGAGGAGGAAGGCCGAATGAGTCCTGCTTCCAAGGACTCAGAGATGTATTGATCCATCGCCGCCTTCTCCGGAACGGTCAGACTGTAGAGGCGGCTGCCGGGAAGGGGAGCCCCTTGGCGGAGGTCGATGGCACAGTCGTACGGACGGTGGGGTGGAAGGGCCTGAGCCCTGGACTTACTGAAAACCTCCATGAGGTCGTGGTACTCGGAGGGTATGGTCGAAAGGTCTGGAGGCGGCTCACCAACGGACCTCCGGGGCGGGGGACAGGACGCCGCCTGTAGACACTGGGCATGACAGGAGGAGCTCCAGCCCTTGATGGTACCGGAGGACCAGGCGATGTGGGGCTCGTGCAGCGCGAGCCAGGGCCGACCCAGGACTACTGGGACAAGAGGGGATCTGGTGATAAAGAACTGGAGTCTCTCAACGTGGTTACCAGCAATGGTCAGCATGACAGGGCAGGTGCGTTGAGAGATATCGGCCAGGCGGTGTTGGTCCAATGCGAATATCTCCAAAGGCCTCACTAGGTCCTCAAGTGGAATGTTGGCCCGGGTAGCAAACTCGAAGTCGAGGAAAGTCTCGTCTGCCCCCGAGTCAATGAGTGCCTCCACCGTGGCCCGTTGGTCCGCCCAGGCCAGGGTGACGCTCATCAGATGGCCAGGTGGTGCACGGCTCTGGGAATGAGAAAAACGGCTCACCAGGATCTCCCGGGGTCCCGGCGAGCCTGGTCTTTTGGCCGGGTGGGGCAGTTGGCGATTCGGTGTCCCTCCCGACCGCAGTAGAGGCAAAGACCGGACCTGAACCTCGCCTCCCGTTCAGCTTGGCTCAGATGAGAACGTCCCAGCTGCATGGGTTCCTCCTCGGGTACCGAACGGGAGGGGAAAAAACCACCAGTCGTGTTGGGGGCAGGGCGACCAGCAGTACCGTCACGAGTACGGGGGGTTCGGAGTACCTCAGGAGGTCCCTGTCGGGTTCTCTCACGTCTTCTCTCCTGGAGGCGTCCGTCGATGCGAATGGCGAGGCTGAACAGGTCCTCGAGGGACTCAGGTTCCTCCCGGGTCGCGAGCTGGTCCCTGACTGCGTCGCTGAGCCCCCTCATGAAGGTAAGACGAAGTGCTTGGTCGTTCCAACCGCTCTCCACCGCCGCCAGTCTGAACTCCAGCACGTAGTCGGTAACCCCGCCGCTGCCCTGCCGGAAGTTACCCAACCGGGCTCCAGGGTCCAGACCACGGGCTGGATGGTGGAACACCCTGCGGAGCTCAGCCACGAAGTCTGGATAGGAGAAACAGAAGTCTGCCTCCATTGCCAGGAGGAAGTGACCCACTGGGCTGCCCGGCCTGAGAGCAAGTTAGTCATATAGGCCACTTGGGCTCCTCTTGAAGTGAAACGACTGGGTTGATGACGAAAAACCAACTCACATTGCATGATGAATGTGGCACAATCCTCGAAGTTGCCATCGAACAGCCGTGGTTCGGAGAGACGGGGCTCCCGAGGTGCGGGATCGGGAAGCGCGGGGCCTGCCAGGGCTGCGGGTGATGCTCCGGCCAAGGTTCCTGAAGGAAGTGGGGGTACAAGCAAGGCGTTAACGGTGTCACTCAGCGTGTGTAGATGGAGGAGAATACTTGACTGCTGGCTTGCCAGAGCGCCCAGGGACCCCTGAATAGGCTGGACCTGCTCCCTGAGTTCCTGTACTGCAGCCGCAGCCCTGTCTAGTTGGTGACTGTGATCCTTGGTTAACTCAATCTGGCCAGCTAGTGCTGTTCTGACTCTCTCTGTGTCGGCTGGGGTCGTCATATTGGTTGGATCGTAATGTTATGGTTTGACACCGACCCCAAACGCAAACGGCACAGAGAGAGTTGTTTCAGAGTTAGCCAAAATCAAGGGCGTGTTTATTTACTGAGTAAACAGAAAGGATTTGGTGGAGAACAGAACAAACTGGGAAACAGGCATGTGAGGAATGTTTGCTGCTCTGCAGCTTCTCCCGGAGGGTTACGTTTGTGGAATTTGTCCGTGACGTCTGAGCCGCTCTGCAGATCCTCCCAGCATATACTCCGGGGTGGAGGCGGATAGGGAGAGAGAGAGTCCGAGTTAGCTCAGTGCACAATTGAAAACTGACAGGTGACTGGTGAAGTGACTTGTCCAAACAATAAATCCAAGTGACAGAATCTTCGGTGTGAAACACACAGTGAGCAGTGTCCAAACAATAAATCCAAGAGACAGAATCTTCGGTGTGAAACACACAGTGAGCAGTCTCCAGAGTGAAAACAATTAGGTAATCCAAAAGTGAATATCCAACAGGCAAAAAGGGTGAGAACAGTCTGAACGAAAAACAGGATCTCTTCAGTGCTTTAACACACACAAAAAACGATTGAATCCAAAAGACTGTCTTACAAAAAACTCACCAGAGCGCAGCGCGTGAAGCGGGCGGATCAAACAGGGCGAACGCTTCGTAACGGGGAAGCAGGTTCTCCAAACGGAATATTTCTCGAGAGTCCTGGGAGGCAAAGAACAGGGAAAGCAGCGACGGAAGGAAACAGGCAAATGCAGAGAATATTTCAGAACGATCCAACATCAATAATAGGGGGATCAGGGTATATAAAGCCAAGGGGTGCTTAATGACAAGCTGTGACAGCTGCGGGATGAAATTGATCATTGCTCCAGAAGCGTGTGGTTGGGAGAGCACCAATCAAACGGCATCTACAGGAAGAAGCGTGTGGAGAGGAGAATGCAATTAATTAACCGAAATACCTTAAAGGAACAGAGCGAGTGGGTGAGCAGCGGACAAAACCTCACAGAAAGAGAGAGAGAGAGACAGAGATGAGAGAGACAGACAGAGAGAGTTCAAGTTTCTTTATTAGTTGTCATACAGAAATACAGAATACTTTTGCATGAAATGCTTCTTTCTGTTTTGCTCCTGAGAGTGTGCTAGATAAAATAACAAGATAGTATAAAATAGTATAATATAAGTATAAAATAGAAAGTCAAGTACGTAAACAAGTGTAAACAAAACAAACAAAGTTCAATATACATATATACAGTATATGTACAGTCTATACAATGCAGATACAGTACAGTGTAGAAATGGTGAGGTATAGCTTAGCTTGTGGTGCTACCTTGTGGTGGTGAGGTGCAATGAGGTGCATGAGATTGATGCCAATAAATATAAAGTGTGTTAGTGTCTAAAGTGGGTAAA
This sequence comes from Notolepis coatsorum, assembly GCF_963971535.1. Taxonomy (NCBI): domain Eukaryota; kingdom Metazoa; phylum Chordata; class Actinopteri; order Aulopiformes; family Paralepididae; genus Notolepis; species Notolepis coatsorum. Next base: position 1,362,842 of record NC_140170.1, on the reverse strand, counting down.
GTGGGTGCTACAGTGTGTTGTTTATTTAAAGTGAGTGTGTGCGTGTGGATGTGTGTGTTGTGGGTGTATTTGATGGTCTGTTATTGTTCATTGTTCATTGAGCATCCTGATGGCCTGGGGATAGAAGCTCCTTCTGAGTCTATCTGTGCTTGCCATGAGACTCCGGCAGGCACGTGCACACATAGAGGCCACTTTTTGAGCCTCATCAAAAAAGTGCCCATTTTGATTTTTTTTTTTACCGTTACACATATAGACTGCCCTTCCAACTGAAAAATGTCAGGATAGAATCAAAATATTAGGTAAAGAGAGAGAGATGCCCAATATTCCATTGCAGTTTGCACGGCCTCCTCAGCGTGCCTCTCCGCGGACCTATATATTTTAATGCATAGCGTGGGTGGTGATGATGATGATGATAGAAACCGCTGTGGCGCATACAGTTGAATGCTGGTATTACACTCATTGAGGGACACGAAGAAGTCAAGTCCGATGGGATTTGGGAATCTCAAATACAAATCGGGATTGGAATAAAAATTAAACAATACAGAATATACAGCACTTCTTGGGGTCTGTAGGGTAAGCACTTATTCCCTCCCCCCTGAACATTTATGGAGACGTATGGGCCTTTTAAGTCAGTGATAAAAGTGATAAGTGAGCTCCTGCACTGATTATTATAGTTAAATATTCAATATTTGATCACCAAAACCCCCCAAAAACAATAAAAAGGGGGCCCCCCGCTACGCGCGCTCGGTTAATATATACACACAAGTGTAGTGCCCTTTTCAGCCTTTGAGCACCTGCCCCTCTAAAGTCCTGTGCACGTCCCTGGACTCCGGTATCGCTTGCCTGACCGCAGCAGTTCAAAGAAGCAGTTGTTTGGGTGGCTGGAGTCTTTGGTTATTCTCTTGGCCTTACCCATGCAGTGCTTGTTGTAAATGTCTTGGAGAGTGGGAAGCCCCCCTCCAATTGTGCGTTCGGCTGAACGGGCCACTCTCTGTAGTCTGCTACGGTCTTGTGCAGTGCTATTCCCAAACCAGGAGGTGATATTGCCAGTCAGGATGCTCTCTATTGTGCATGAGTAGAAGTTCTTGAGGATCTTCTGGCTCACGTTGAACTTCCTTAGGCGCCTAAGGAAGTAGAGGCGCTGCCGTGCCTTCTTGATAACACTGTCAATGTGTGTGGTCCATGTCAAGTCCTCGGATATGTGGACTCCAAGGTACTTAAAACTGTTCATTCTCTCAACCGGTGCCCCGTCGATGATGAGGGGGCTGTAGTCCCTGACCCCCGACCTCCTAAAGTCCACAATCATCTCTTTTGTTTTGCTGACGTTCAGGGAGAGGCTGTTCTCTTGACACCATCCCGCTAGAACCTTTACCTCTTCCAGGTAGGGGACTATGGTATTGAATGTTGAGCTGTAGTCGATGAATAGCATTCCCACATGCCTCTTGTCCAGGTGTGATGCTGCTGTGTGCAGCACATGGGCTATGGCGTCCTCCGTGGACCTGTTGGGGCGGTATGCAAATTGCTGGGGGTCTAGGTTGATGGGGAGGGAGGAACAGATGTAGCCCTTCACTAGCTTCTCAAAGCACTTCATGGCTATGGAGGTGAGAGCTACAGGGCGGTAGTCGTTGAGGCAAGCAGGCTTGGATTTTTTGGGTACAGGGATAATGGTGGACTTCTTCAGACAGGTGGGGATGACAGCCTGTTCTAAGGACAGGTTAAATATGTCAGTGAATACCGGGGCCAGTTGGTTGGCACAGACTTTTAGGACGCAGCCTGGGGATACCGTCCGGTCCTGCTGCCTTCCTGATATTCACTTTCTTAAAGGTCCTCCTCACCTCATGTTCTGTTATCCTGAACACTAAGTCTCCATTGGCAGTGCCCCCCCCCCTCCATTGCAGTGGTTTGTAGGCTGGTGTTGTTATTCACAGCCTCAAACCTCGCATAGAAGGTATTGAGATCATTTGCCAATTGGATGTCACTGTTCAGCTTGAGGGAGGTGCCTTTGTAATCTGTCATCGTTCTGAGGCCCTGCCACATACCTCTAGAGTCAGCCTGTTCATATTGAAGTTCAATTTGATCCCTGTAGCGCCGTTTTGCCTCTATTACTGACCTCCTTACGTTGTATCTCGCCACCTTGTGGTCATTCATGTTGCCCGGCATTGTATGCTGAGGTGCGAGTTTAACGGAGGTCTGTGAGTATATCCACCGTCACGATGGACTTCATGTGTTGTGAAGTGACTGTGGCACGTAGCGGTACCGCAAGTAAACTCACTCCCCTTAAAAAGGCATCCAGACCCATTACTTAGAAGTGAATTCACCTCTTGGTATAGTGGTCTGCGATGTCGCTCATGGTGCGGGAGACCGGGGTTCGACTCCCACTCAGGGCATGTCAAATGAGACCGGTTTCACACGCTTTCAGAGCTTCGCGGATGGATTTGTCTACCAAGGCTTTTGGTTTGGGTAAACTCTAATTGTGGTAGAGGGGATTGTTTCTTCGACCAAAGTACAAACAAAGCCCAGCACTGTTTCCGGGTAGTCATTAATATTATCTGTGTTGTCGCGGAACACACTCCACTCTGTACATTCAAGTGCAGACTGGAGCGTCCCCTTTGACTCCAGAGTCCAGCGCTTAACCTCTCGCGTTACTACAGGGGCGCACTTGAGACTTTGTTTATACTGCGGTAAAAGAAAGATGGCGTCATGGTCTGATTTTCAGAAACCACTAGCAGCCTGAGACTTGTACCCGTTCTTAAATTGCGAGTAGCAATGGTCTAGGACAGTGGTTCTCAAACTTTTTACACCAAGTACCACCTGAGATTGTAGCTGGCTCTCCAAGTACCACCATATGACCGGCGTTAAAATACAGTCTATTCAGCTATGCACAGTTCACGCAGGAGGCAAATGTATTCCTAATACCATTATTTATTGTTAACTTTTGTCAGACACAGCCACAATGTACAAAGGGATAGCACTAGAACTAGCAAACGCTTCCACACAACTCATACAATGCAAGGGGCATTGAGAACATAATAACTAACATTCTCAAATTTACTTAATTCTCTCTCTATCTCTCTCTCTCTCTCTCTCTCTCTCACACAGCAAGCAATTGTCCGTCATTCTCTCTCTCACACACTCACACACACACACACACACACACACACACACACACACACACACACACACACACACACACACACACACACACACACACACACACACACACACATTTAGTTACAAAAACTTAATTTCCTGCATTCTGGTGCAGGAATATTTGAATTTTTACCCTTTAAATGCCAGTGTTTGTGATTTGCATCACAAATTATTGTAAAAAAGAAAAGAAAACACATATTCAATACATTTTTGAATGTTTACCCTTTAAATGCCAGTTTGTGTGATGGCATCACAAATTATTGTAAAAAAAACCACAAAAAAAGTAAAATATTTTCAATATATCAAATGCAAAGTACATTTTTCTGGGGGGGATTATTACAGGCTAGGCATGTGTCAATGATTAGCAGCGACACAGATTTTGATGGATTTTTTGTAATGTCAGATTTAACACCAACTCTTTTCAGAAAAGTGGGAGTACTTCATTTTTTATCTGACATTACAAAAAATCTAAAAATAAATGGTTATGATCAGGGCTGAAGTTGAATTAAAGATTTATGACTGTTTAGACTGCATTACTCTCTGTCACAGTGATCTCCTGGTTGTTCCCCACTTAGGTTATCTAACTATCGCGCCACCGCAACCAGAAACACTGGCCTGGCCTGCTTCTAAGTTCAGTGGCCTGGCTCTTTTGTAAATGTTTTCAAGTACCACCAGCAGTACCACCAAGTACCACTAGTGGTACGCGTACCACAGTTTGAGAACCACTGGTCTAGGATATTCCCGCCTCTGGTGGAACAAGTCACATGCTGATAGAAATTTGGCAACACTTTTCTCAGACAACCACAATAGCAGCGTCAACGTTAGCAAGAGTTTGTTTACCTCGTCGTGAAGCATGGACAGCGCGACTCCAGTGTTTGCGTGGGGGGGAATATACACTCCGATCAGGATAACCGACGTTAATTCTCTCGGGAGAAAGAATGGTCTGCACTTGATGGATATTATACTCCAGGTTTGGGGAGCAGTGGTTTGAAAGCTCCTTCACGTTGCCTGGATCACACCAATTGTTATTCAACATGAAGGCTATTCCACCTCCCCGTTTCTTTCCGGATTCTTCCTCCGTGCGGTCTTTGCGATGAATGAAAAAGTGATCGGCCGGTTGAATGGCGTGGTTTGGGACGTCCGGCGTCAACCACGTTTCGGTGAAGCAGAGAGCATTACAGTCTCTAATGTGTCTTTGGAATTGAATCCTTGCTCTGATGTCGTCCAATTTATTTTCGATTGATTGCATATTGGCCAACAATATGCTGGGCAATGGCGTTTTGTGCCTCCTGGACCGCAGCCTGTTTCGGATGCCTGCTCTCTTTCCTCGCCGTCTCACCCCCTTCTTGCTTGGGCCGAGGTCTGGTCCTGTTCTACCCAAGATCTCAGCAGGCCATTGTTGTGGTTCGGCGAGCTGATCCAGAGAGCAATCCAGTTGGTACGTTTTCCTTAATCCAATGTCTATCAGTGACTGACGGTCATACACGTTAAATGCACCAACAGTTGGTACAAACAAAACTCTTAAAACTACAACAGTTGGTACAAACAAAACTCTTAAAACTATAAAAATTAACAACATTACGCACTGTCTTGACGGAGCACACAGATAGGCAGCCGGACGTAGCAGTGCCATTTTGATTCCAGAGAGGGAGAGATGAGTTCTGGACATGTTTTGTCTCTTGGTCCAGGTCTCTGGTGTCTAACAGTCAGTATTCACAGCCTGCATTGTGTCCCTCTGATGAGTGACAGGTGCTTCCTTTGCTTTATAGTTTGTGAAAGTAACTCTGAATTATCACTTTAAATAGCAATGAGCATTCCTACATTAAAGTGACTGTTCAAGGTTCTACTGAGCAGGGGTGACTAACTGTTTAGATGGGATAGCTGCCTGTGGTCACCTGACCTCGTCCCAAAACATAACCCATATAAGTAAGGGATAATGTATAGCTACGAGGTCATTGTCGCAAAATAATTGACCGACACGGAGTTTAAAATACAGAGCCGCCTCGGCGAGGTGTTTTAAACGTCAGTGAAGGTCAATTATTTTGCGACAATGATCGAGTATAGCTATACATTATCCCGCTTATTACATGGCTAACTTACTAACAATATACCTAATTCATTTTACATCGACTCGCAACACTGGTTCTGGCTCCGCTCGTCGCTCCGCCCCCTGTCATCGCCGGCAGCTTCCCCGGCAGCAGAACACCGGCAGTGTCTGATTGCACTGATGTCAGTGGGCTTGATTGCGAACAGCTGCGCACAGCGGTCATTATTGTCCCACAGCGGTCATTATTGTCTGATAACTGACCTCTGACGCGCGCTATTGACCAATCACAAGCAAGCATTTCGGCGAATGTGAAAACGCCATGTAATAACTGTGTATATATGATAGCATTCACAATAATGCTGTATATCACTCATAGATATATTTATTCTTCCTATATATATTTATCCACATATGCCTGTACATTCCTGCACAATACCTTGAACAAAAGTCTGGAGGTGTGGCAGATTTAATTAGTGTAGATGGGGTCATTTAAAGCTCTGATCCGTATTTTTTGTATTTTTTTTTTTACATATGATATAGTCTATATTCACATAACATACTTGAATATATATAACTGTGTTAACCCATTGTAGGCATATACAATATTGATTTATTAATATGTTTGACCTCAGTGCTCACTTGAGGAGCTTAACATTTTTTTTTTTTTTTTTTTACATTTGTTTTAGGTATAGATCTACACCGGCATATAACCCATATCTGTATGATAGCATGTACAATAGTGCTGAATATTCTGTGTATATATATATATATATATATATTTACTCTTACTTATCTTATCTTATATATATATATATATATATATATATATATATATATATATATATATATATATATATATATATATATATATATATATATATATATATATATATATATATATATATATATATATATATATATACATACACAGTAAGAGTTATATATCTCCACATCTGTTTGTACATACTTGCATATAATCCTTGTTACATATCATAATATATCTATCTGTACATATTCCTTACCTCTTACGTAGGCTGCTGGCCAGTATGACTTACCATAGTGTCTTTATACCTGTATCACTGTACATACTAATACTACAGCTCTGTACATACATCTGTTAAGCACAGTAGTACTTGTTTATTTTAAACCCAGTTTAATCACCTGTAGGCTACTTTGTAATTATATTACTATTGCACTTTACTGTTACATTTGCACTCTAGTTGGATGTCAAACCTCTTTTCGTTGTACTATACTTGTGCTGTATGATGATGACAAATCAATACATTTGAATCTAATCTCATCTCGAATCTAAACCGTGGGGGGGGGGGCGCGCCTCTCATCCTCTCTGTCATCCGCGCAGCTCAAGCGGGCGGTGCTCTGCGAGTCTGTCAGCTAATAAAACAGGAGCTGCCCGCCTGGTCGCGGAGACAAACCGCACAGTTGCGCTTTTATTCAATCATTGCACTGTCTGCGACCGAGAGTCGAACCTCTGCGTTGAACAGCTTCCAGTCTGGACTCGAACCGACTTTGCTTTTGGAAACCTCTGGATTCATTCACCCTTGGATTTCTAATCAGTTACATTTTTATTCGTTTTTTAGTTTTTAAACGTTGCTTCCGTTTGCTATTAATTTGATCTCTAATCATCAATGTGTTATGGCTAATGTGTCATCGATTGATGTTGGAGTTTTGCTTCTAATCGCCGCGACAGCGTTTTTGGCAAACGGTGAGTAGTTTATCCTACTTTTTTAGTTTTGGAGTTTATACCATTTTATTTTATTCTACCTTTTTATTTTATTCTACCTTAATTGTCTGTCCGTTGATGTCGCACCAAAAGAAACGATCATATCAAATTCCTCATGTGTAAACTATTTGGCAATAAAGACCTTTCTGATTCACGGTGGAGTAGCAGTTTATAGGCTACCTGTTACCTTGACACTTGATTTACCTGCATTGATTAAATTGATAGTTGAAGAGAGAGAGAGAGAGAGAGAGTTGAAGTTGATCGAGAGAGAGAGAGAGAGAGAGAGAGAGAGAGAGAGAGAGAGAGAGAGAGAGAGAGAGAGAGAGAGAGAGAGAGAGAGAGAGAGAGAGAGAGAGAGAGAGAGAGAGAGAATACAAGACGACCTGAGCTGATTACATTCCTGTTGGCACTTGTCTAAGGAATCACAACATATGTCCAGAAATTATATATATTTTAAATCACTAGTTAATTAAATAAACAATTCGATACTGACTTCAAGTAAGTTTGTACTGTAGGTCGACTATTTCCAACGAGGTGCTAATAGTCAACATTTAGGCGATACACGAATGTAGTGGTACTGTAGACTAATTGAGGAGGTACACAGTTGAGGGGAGTTGGGCATAATATACCCACGTTCTTATTATTATGGTAATTAGAGATGGAGTCATTTAAAGCTCTGATCCGTTTTTTTTTTTTTTTTACATATGATAGTCTATATTCACATAACATACTTGAATATATATAACTGTGTTAACCCATTGTAGGCATATACAATATTGATTTATTAATATGACCTCAGTGCTCACTTTACCCATGCATTGCTTGCGTTGCGCTATAGTGGAACTTGTCTTACAAGATGCCATATCTACTGTTGAGGTTCCATAACATAATTTTATTATGACCAAAGTATGCATGTATAGCGACATGTCTGCACTATCCCTGAAACTGCCGTCTCCAAAAAGACATGTCGGACGTGTTCCTGGGCAGCAGCACCAATGTGTGTGTGTGGCGTTCCTTTTTTTTTTTTTTTTTTTTTTTTTTTGTACACATCTGCTGTATGTGTTTAATTTATTGTTTCAATAGCATAATGCAGCTTGTAAATGTGTCAGGTTTTTTGCAATAATGATTAAAAGAGGTATCATAGCCATTTTCGAGGTCGAAGCAACTTGCAAATGAAAATACTTTAAGTTTAAAATGTGGTTTGGGTGGGGGGTTATTATATTATGTATGTATATTTTAGTTTTTGTCTCGGTTTCACATTGTATAAAATAAAATAGAGAATAAATAAATACATACAAATGTATAAAAGGTTACTATAATGGCACAGTAGATGGTTTGACTATTTCTACCTCAATTCCGTATATGTAAAAACAAAAAAGGAGAGGAAATAATTGTATAGTAAATATAATCCGTATAAAGGCATGTGGTTCCTTCTGCACGGTGCAGTTTCAGAGGAGGGGGTTTAATGTTGTTGTTTGTAAAATACATTTACTGTAATTCTTATAGAATTATTTTATCTTATGTTATCATACTGTAAATGAAAACAAAATAATATTTAGGCAAGTGTGAACCAAAACGTAAGCCCTCCAATTTGCCTCTGAGGACAGTTTGTTTATTCAGTTATGGAAATATACCTTAGAAATGATTGACTTCTCTGACTCCAACAAAACTGCATATAGTGCAACGTTAAAGAAGTAATCCAAAGTGTACAGTTCGTTCTTTAGATAGATAGATAGATAGATAGATAGATAGATAGATAGATAGATAGATAGATAGATAGATAGATAGATAGATAGATAGATAGATAGATAGATAGATAGATAGATAGATAGATAGATAGATAGATAGATAGATAGATATATTGCTAGATATAGTTAGATAGATCTATAGATATATTGTTAGATAGATAGATCTATAGATAGATAGATAGATAGATAGATAGATAGATAGATAGATAGATAGATAGATAGATAGATAGTTAGATAGTTAGATAGATAGATAGATAGATAGATAGATAGATAGATAGATAGATAGATAGATAGATAGATAGATAGATAGATAGATAGATAGATAGATAGATAGATAGATAGATAGATAGTTAGATTGTTAGATAGTTAGATAGATAGAGTGACATTATTTTGGGGGGAAGAGCTGGATTATTATCAAATGACACCCCCCGATTGAGCCTCCTATCGGTTTACGCTCATTCTCGTCTACAGCCAATCACAATCATCTCTCCCATCCAATTCTCCCATTGTATTCCTCCTCCTGACTCTTAAGCAGCAGACCTCGGGCCTCGACACATTTATTAAAGAGATTTGCACTACATTCATACCTAATTTGAAATGGCACCTTACCTCAAAGTTTCGTACCTCATTTTCTGCATTGTACCTCACTGTTTACTCATTTTTACTACTTTAGATTGTATATTGCACTGTATATTGTATATTTGTATATTGTCTATTCCTCTTTACTTTACTTTATTTATTTTTTTACTTACTTTCTTACTTACTTTTTTAATGTATGAAGCACACTCTCAAGGGCTCATACAGAACCAAGAATTTCACCATAAAGTACCTGTATTTTATTGTGATATTTAATAAATAAACTTGAACTTGATACCTTTCTTAACTCCCTCTCCTCTCCTCTCCTCTCCTCTCCTCTCCTCTCCTCTCCTCTCCTCTCCTCTCCTCTCCTCTCCTCTCCTCTCCTCTCCTCTCCTCTCCTCTCCTCTCCTCTCCTCTCCTCTCCTCTCCTCTCCTCGTCTCTCCTCTCCTCTCCTCTCCCTCTCCTCTCCTCTCCTCTCCTCTCCTCTCCTCTCCTCTCCTCTCCTCTCCTCTCCTCTCCTCTCCTCTCCTCTCCTCTCCTCTCCTCTCCTCTCCTCTTTTTTTATTTTATTTCTTTTTCTTACTTACTTTTTTAATGTATGAAGCACACTCTCAAGGACTCATACAGAACCAAGAATTTCACCATAAAGTACCTGTATTTTATTGTGATATTTAATAAATAAACTTGAACTTGATACCTTTCTTAACTCCCTCTCCTCTCCTCTCCTCGCCTCTCCTCTCCTCTCCTCTCCTCTCCTCTCCTCTCCTCTCCTCTCCTCTCCTCTCCTCTCCTCTCCTCTCCTCTCCTCTCCTCTCCTCTCCTCTCCTCTCCTCTCCTCTCCTCTCCTCTCCTCTCCTCTCCATCTCCTCTCCTCTCCTCTCCTCTCCTCTCCTCTCCTCTCCTCTCTTCTCCTCTCCTCTCCTCTCCTCTCCATCTCCTCTCCTCTCCTCTCCTCTCCTCTCCTCTCCTCTCCTCTCCTCTCCTCTCCTTTTTTTTTTTTTTTTTTTTTACTTACTTTCTTACTTACTTTTTTAATGTATGAAGCACACTCTCAAGGGCTCATACAGAACCAAGCATTGATTTCACCATAAAGTACCTGTATTTTATTGTGATATTTAATAAATAAACTTGAACTTGATACCTTTCTTAACTCCCTCTCCTCTCCTCTCCTCTCCTCTCCTCTCCTCTCCTCTCCTCTCCTCTCCTCTCCTCTCCTCTCCTCTCCTCTCCTCTCCTCTCCTCTCCTCTCCCTCCTCTCCCTCTCCTCTCCCTCTTCCTCTCCTCTCCTCTCCTCTCCTCTCCTCTCCTCTCCTCTCCTCTCCTCTCCTCTCCTCTCCTCTCCTCTCCTCTCGCTCTCCTCTCCTCTCCTCTCCTCTCCCTCTCCTCTCCCTCTCCTCTCCTCTCCTCTCCTCTCCTCTCCTCTCCTCTCCTCTCTTCTCCTCTCCTCTCCTCTCCTCTCCTCTCCTCTCCTCTCCATCTCCTCTCCTCTCCTCTCCTCTCCTCTCCATCTCCTCTCCTCTCCTCTCCTCTCCTCTCCTCTCCTCTCCTCTCCTCTCCTCTCCTCTCCTCTCCTCTTTTTTTATTTTATTTCTTTTTCTTACTTACTTTTTTAATGTATGAAGCACACTCTCAAGGACTCATACAGAACCAAGAATTTCACCATAAAGTACCTGTATTTTATTGTGATATTTAATAAATAAACTTGAACTTGATACCTTTCTTAACTCCCTCTCCTCTCCCTCTCCTCTCCTCTCCTCTCCTCTCCTCTCCTCTCCTCTCCTCTCCTCTCCTCTCCTCTCCTCTCCTCTCCTCTCCTCTCCTCTCCTCTCCTCTCCTCTCGCTCTCCTCTCCTCTCCTCTCACCTCCTCTCCCTCTCCTCTCCCTCTCCTCTCCCTCTCCTCTCCTCTCCTCTCCTCTCCTCTCCTCTCCTCTCGCTCTCCTCTCCTCTCCTCTCCTCTCACCTCCTCTCCCTCTCCTCTCCCTCTCCTCTCCTCTCCTCTCCTCTCCTCTCCTCTCCTCTCCTCTCCTCTCCTCTCCTCTCCTCTCCTCTCCTCTCCTCTCCTCTCCTCTCCTCTCCCTCTCCTCTTCCTCTCCTCTCCTCTCCTCTCCTCTCCTCTCCTCTCCTCTCCTCTCCTCTCACCTCCTCTCCTCTCCTCTCCTCTCCTCTCCTCTCCTCTTCTCTCCCTCTGCTCTCCTCTCCTCTCCTCTCCTCTCCTCTCCTCTCCTCTCCTCTCCTCTCCTCTCCTCTCCCTCCCACAGGTTCGTCCTCCTCGTCCAGTGTGGATGAGAGCCACAGGAGGGAGGCGGAGGCCACTAAGCTGAAGGCTCTCGTCGGCGGGGGGATCTTCACGCCGGATCAGAGGAGTGCTCGTCCCCAGGGGGGAGAGGCCTCATGCCCGGAGTGTGATGACGGAGCGGCCCCCCGGCGCCGGGACAAGAGATGCACGTGTTACAGTTACAAAGACAAGGAGTGCGTCTATTACTGCCACCTGGACATCATCTGGATCAACACGCCAGAGTAAGTTCTGGACGGAAATCCTCCTCCTCCTCGGGGATCCTTTTCATCCTCTCTCCAAAAAACGCTTTCTAGTTTCAGAGTACGGCTTCTCGGTCACGTAATCTCAAGTTTAATTATTTTCAACCTCTCAGACCGGAACGGTTTTTAGTTCAAGGACATTTTGGTCGTATCATTTACGTCTCTCTCCGCGGATTGCGAAGTGTGCGGCGGTTGGCTTTAATACTTTAATTTCAGCTAGCTACTCTGAGAATGTCTGTAATCTTAGACGTCTTGCCTATTTCCCCTTTGTGAGGCTTTCTGTGCTATTTAAACACAAGTTTTAGGGGTTACACTTTACTCGAGGGGTTCACACGCCATGATTCATTGCCTATAGAAACTAACGAGGCGCTATACGTAGACATGGACGTGGACGTTGGCAAGCGAAGTAAAGCCCATTCTGGAAGGATTCCGCTGCAGACTTGAGTATAGTCATGGTTAATTAAAGGTTTCTTATGATAACCTCATGACCTAATCCTTATTACTGTGTCCCCTAAGTAAGAAATGAAGGAAATAGGACACGATTAGCGTTTTAGGTCGCTGGTTGGCTTTCCTCAGCTGTTTGACTAGTACATTATTGGTGACACAGGAGGCTTAAAGGTATAATGAGTAGAATCATCCAAGACACAACAACATATAGACTCATATGAACATAATCCCTCTCAATCTTCACTTATCTCTGCCTGCGTTTTCTATCTTTCTTCCTCTCTCGCCGAGCTCGCGGCTTCTCTAGGCGCCAACTGTAAGAAAGAATGAACGCCAACCTTTTAAAGGAAAAGGGGTTTAATTAGAAGAATATGAAGTAAATGCAGCGCTGAATACAACACATTGTCTGCGGAGCTAGTGAGCCAGGTTTACGCACTATTATTTCCAGGCGGCACGTATGTACGGCTGTGTCCATGTCTAAAGGAAAGAGAATTTGACATTTCGAACAGCTCAGAAGTCCCTGAGCCTTCAGGTCTCTCTGGTTTTCCCTCCGTTTTTGGGAGCCGTCTGCCAGTGGCCAACGTGCAGCTTGAGGGGGGGGGGGGTTGCTTTACCTCCTGACCCCCATCTGTGATGTTTGGATTGTTACCGGGCAGCCTAGAAACTGTCTCGGGGATTAAGATGGAAAGGTTTGACTGGGAGAAGGTAAACAGAGAGAGGAGGACCATTTCGATGTGTTCCTCTGACTCTGTCGGAATAAAAAATGCACAGCGGAAAACTCCCCGACGAGGGAAGCAGCTGTAAACCACACAAACCCCCCGTCCTCAATTAACCCTTTCACTGCGACAATACAGCAGGTTAACCTTTCACTACCACACTACAGAAGGTTAACCCTTTCACTACCACACTACATAAGGTTAACCCTTTCACTACCACACTAAAGAAGGTTAACCTTTCACTACCACACTACAGAAGGTTAACCCTTTCACTACCACACTACAGATGGTTAAGCCTTTCACTACCACACTACAGAAGGTTAACCCTTTCACTACCACACTACAGATGGTTAACCGTCTGTGTGTGGTAGTGAAAGGGTTATTAACCTTCTGTAGTGTGGTTGTGAAAGGGTTAAGATAATTCCCGCCTTCTTCCTTTATGACATCCATTATCCATGGGGGACCCTGATGTAAACAAGACGAAAGTCTTTCTCTGGTCTGCATCCCCTTAACAATTGTATGTATTGAGCTGTACTGTACTGTACCCATTCTGCAATCTGTTAATAAAGTTTTCATTCATTCATTCATTCATTCATTCATTCATTCATTCATTCATTCATTCATTCATTCATTCATCCAATCATTCATCATTCGCGGTCAAGGGGTATTTTATTTCCCGGTTTGTTTTCTCGACGTGCAGATAGTCGGCGAAATGAAATAGAACAAATCGACTAATTCCTCACGTGGGTGAGAGAGTCGGGTTCCTCTGTGATGTGGTTACTGGACTTGGAGAAGAACCGGGCCACGAAAGCCAGCGCAGACCTGCGGAGATACCTGTGCATGATGGGACCGAAAGCCCGCGCAGACCTGCAGAGATACCTGTGCATGATGGGACCGAAAGCCTGCACAGACCTCTGAACCGGGGCACGAAAGCCCGCGCAGACCTGTGGAGATACCTGTGCATGATGGGACCGAAAGCCCGCGCAGACCTGCAGAGATACCTGTGCATGATGGGACCGAAAGCCCGCGCAGACCTGCAGAGATACCTGTGCATGATGGGACCGAAAGCCCGCGCAGACCTGTGGAGATACCTGTGCATGATGGGACCGAAAGCCCGCGCAGACCTGCAGAGATACCTGTGCATGATGGGACCGAAAGCCCGCGCAGACCTGCAGAGATACCTGTGCATGATGGGACCGAAAGCCCGCGCAGACCTGCAGAGATACCTGTGCATGATGGGACCGAAAGCCCGCGCAGACCTGCGGAGATACCTGTGCATGATGGGACCGAAAGCCCGCGCAGACCTGTGGAGATACCTGTGCATGATGGGACCGAAAGCCCGCGCAGACCTGCAGAGATACCTGTGCATGATGGGACCGAAAGCCCGCGCAGACCTGTGGAGATACCTGTGCATGATGGGACCGAAAGCCCGCGCAGACCTGTGGAGATACCTGTGCATGATGGGACCGAAAGCCCGCGCAGACCTGTGGAGATACCTGTGCATGATGGGACCGAAAGCCCGCGCAGACCTGCGCATCATGGGGCCGCCCTGCGAGTGGGCGGGTGGACCGCGAGCGATCCCAATTTGCCTCACATAGCACTCCCCCCCGCTGAGCCGTAGGGGATAGAAAAAAAGAGAAAAAACACATTGACTTCCAGATCATGACTGATGCCTGCTGTCTGCGACTTCAAAGCTCAACGTAACCTGAACTATTTTGTCTCGCTGGCTCAAAGGGAACATGGCCTACAGGTGGGATCAGGTTAATTACTTGTCTAAAGAACTCATCTACCTCGCAACCGCCCGCTGACGCCGTGACTAATACCGGCTAAGACCGGCTAATACCGGCTCCCACCCGAATGGATCCAGATCAAAGAGAGAGAGAGAGAGAGAGAGAGACGTCTGCGGCGGCTCGGGAGCTGGAGCAGGTCGTCTAGGTAGTCGGGAAGGTTCCCGGGTTAGATTCCCGCTCCTCCCGGGCAGCGCGTCGATCATGTGTCCTTGAGCAAAACACTTAACCCCCTAACTGCTCCCGATGAGCCGGTGGGCACCTCGCATGGTCTCCTCCGCCGTGAATGTGTGAGTGAATGTGAGGAACACAAAGTGTAAAGCGCTTTGGATAAAAGCTGTTATATAAATTAGGGATGCACCGATTCGATATTGGTATCAGTATCGGCCGCCGATATCAGTAAAATAGCTGGATCGGGTATCGTTAAAAAATAAAAAAATAAATCGGATTTACATTTTATTTTTTTTATAATAAATAAAATAAGAAATAACCATTCAGTACATTTATATCTATGTGTTAATTTGTTACATTTAGTTTCACTAAGTTAGGAAAGTAATGTTTTAAGTCCAGCCTGATGTTGCCTTGTTGCACAAAACAATGATCCCAGTCTCTTCCACACAGTGACAGTGAGGCGTACAGTTTATTAATTGAATGAATGAAGTTTATTTTCTGTCTTTGTTTACAACAAATCAAAAACACACTTGTGATCCTTTACAATTGTTAAAAACTAAATATATTTTAATAAAAAAAAATGAAAAAAAAGTGGATTAATAATCTTTTTTTAAAACTTTTTTGGAGAATCGGGTATCGGATCGGTATCGGTATTGGCCGATACCCAAACCCAGGTATCGGTATCGGGACTGAAAAAGTCGGATCGGTGCATCCCTAATATAAATGCACCATTTACCATTTAGAGACGTGTTTTCCGAGGAAAATTTGCCGGGCACAACTTTGGAGTTTTTTTAAAATATTTTTTACACCCTTCTGACACCCCGGTGTTCTCATATGGTGTGAATCACAGAGTCACCAGTGCCACTGGCTGCACTAATGTGTTGCACAGATTGCTTCCTAAAGGGTCAGACCGGGTCAGGAGTCCCTGCTCTTTTCTTTTTTCTTCTTCTTGGTTTATTTTTCAGGGGAAAACGCACATCAATCAAGAGTCAGACTGAGTTTTAGTCAGGAGTTCACTTGAAAGGCTGCTTTCCACCACTGTCCCCCGGCCAGATGTTTTCAGAGGCCGCCGGAAGATTCGGAAATAGAATAGAATTCAAATGATGTAAAAAATTATGCCTCATAATTATGTAATGTTACTGAAAAGAGGAAACTTAAAGGAGCTGTAAGTGGTACTTTTTTATTAAAATAAGTGTTAAGTACCATCTGACAGCCGTTACTGATGTAGAAAGTCTGGTCAGTAACATGGGTCTGACAGCCATCACTGATATAGAGTGTCTGGTCAGTAACATGGGTCTGACAGCCATCAGTGATACAGAGTGTCTGGTCAGTAACATGGGTCTGACAGCCATCAGTGATACAGAGTGTCTGGTCAGTAACATGGGTCTGACAGCCGTTACTGATGTAGAAAGTCTGGTCAGTAACATGGGTCTGACAGCCATCACTGATACAGAGTGTCTGGTCAGTAACATGGGTCTGACAGCCGTTACTGATGTAGAAAGTCTGGTCAGTAACATGGGTCTGACAGCCATCACTGATACAGAGTGTCTGGTCAGTAACATGGGTCTGACAGCCATCACTGATATAGAGTGTCTGGTCAGTAACATGGGTCTGACAGCCATCACTGATATAGAGTGTCTGGTCAGTAACATGGGTCTGACAGCCATCACTGATATAGAGTGTCTGGTCAGTAACATGGGTCTCTCAGTCCCTCCACTCTGCAGTAAACAGAAGATACTTCTGATCTTAAACACAAGATTGCAGAGTGGAGGGACTGGGAGACCCATGTTACTGACCAGACACTCTATATCAGTGATGGCTGTGTTTACTGCAGAGTGGAGGGACTGGGAGACCCATGTTACTGACCAGACACTCTATATCAGTGATGGCTGTTTACTGCAGAGTGGAGGGACTGGGAGACCCATGTTACTGACCAGACACTCTATATCAGTGATGGCTGTTTACTGCAGAGTGGAGGGACTGGGAGACCCATGTTACGTACCCAGACACTCTATATCAGTGACGGCTGTCGGAATGTAGAGCTATTGTTTTAACCTGTAGACCAGTTATTTTAACAAAAGAACTGCTTATAGCAGCTTCAAGGGGGGGACGTCAGTTAGTCATACGATCCAGCTGTACATTCCATACATGCCACAGGTCGTGTTCACGGTCATCGCTTGTCCAAGACAAAGTGATATCCCCTTACGAATACCTTATTACCTGTATTATATCTTCTACTACTACTACTTCTGCATTGGCCATCAGAACAATGAACACTGATCTCCACACACAAGCACACATGAACACACACATACACACACAAACACAACATTCCCTCCCCGCAGAACTCCGCACCGCCCCAACTCTGGACTCATTTAAAAAACTGCTCAAAACCCACCTCTTCAACCTGGCCTTCAACCCCTAACTTTCTCATTTTATATGTATATGTTGTGTCTGTCCACTATGTTTGTTAATTTGTCATCTCCCCCCCCCCCCTATGTAAAGCGACCTTGGGTCCTCTGAAAGGCGCTATATAAAACGAAGTTATTATTATTATTATTCTGCACTCGCACACACACAAACGCACCACACTTTAAAGGAAGGAAAAGGACACTTTAAGAAAATAACTTGTTGTGATTGTTGTATAGTATAGTTAGTAACAGCAAGTATAGCATAGGGACATAGAAGAAAAACTGCACATTGTATATAGGTATGTACATCGGATCCAGTGCCTTAACCGATTTATTAACATGTCTAATCTAGTTATCTTTTTTTATTATTATTACTATTACTTTTGTTTTATTGCACAATCGAAGCGGGCATGGCCAACCGCATTTCACTGTATGCCCTGGTATGTATGTGATGAATAACATTCTTGAATCTTGAATCTTGAATCTACTATTACCAAGTACCTGTACCTCCCCTCCCCTCCCAAGGGGATCAATGAAGAAAGATTTGATCTTATCTTATCTTAATAGGAGCACGACGAGGAAGGAGTGCTTCTTGGGGCGCCTATGTGGATCGATGCAGTTAGGTTGCTCCTTCATGTTGCTCCTTCATGTTGCTCCTTCATGTTGTGCTCCTTCATGTTGCTCCTTCATGTTGCTCCTTCATGTTGCTCCTTCACGTTGCTCCTTCATGTTGATCCTTCATGTTGCTCCTTCATGTTGCTCCTTCATGTTGCTCCTTCATGTTGCTCCTTCACGTTGCTCCTTCATGTTGCTCCTTCACGTTGCTCCTTCATGTTGCTCCTTCATGTTGCTCCTTCATGTTGCTGCTTCATGTTGCTCCTTCATGTTGCTCCTTCATGTTGCTCCTTCATGTTGCTCCTTCACGTTGCTCCTTCATGTTGCTCCTTCATGTTGCTCCTTCATGTTGCTGCTTCATGTTGCTCCTTCATGTTGCTCCTTCATGTTGCTCCTTCATGTTGCTCCTTCACGTTGCTCCTTCATGTTGCTCCTTCACGTTGCTCCTTCATGTTGCTCCTTCATGTTGCTCCTTCATGTTGCTCCTTCATGTTGCTCCTTCATGTTGCTCCTTCATGTTGCTCCTTCATGTTGCTCCTTCACGTTGCTCCTTCATGTTGCTCCTTCATGTTGCTCCTTCATGTTGCTCCTTCACGTTGCTCCTTCACGTTGCTCCTTCATGTTGCTCCTTCATGTTGCTCCTTCATGTTGCTCCTTCATGTTGCTCCTTCACGTTGCTCCTTCACGTTGCTCCTTCATGTTGCTCCTTCATGTTGCTCCTTCATGTTGTGCTCCTTCACGTTGCTCCTTCATGTTGCTCCTTCATGTTGCTCCTTCATGTTGCTCCTTCATGTTGCTCCTTCACGTTGCTCCTTCACGTTGCTCCTTCATGTTGCTCCTTCATGTTGCTCCTTCATGTTGCTCCTTCATGTTGCTCCTTCATGTTGCTCCTTCATGTTGCTCCTTCACGTTGCTCCTTCATGTTTCTCCTTCACGTTGCTCCTTCACGTTGCTCCTTCATGTTGCTCCTTCATGTTGCTCCTTCATGTTGCTCCTTCATGTTGCTCCTTCATGTTGCTCCTTCATGTTGCTCCTTCACGTTGCTCCTTCATGTTGCTCCTTCACGTTGCTCCTTCACGTTGCTCCTCATGTTGGTCCTTCATGTTGCTCCTTCATGTTGCTCCTTCATGTTGCTCCTTCACGTTGCTCCTTCATGTTGCTCCTTCATGTTGATCCTTCACGTTGCTCCTTCATGTTGCTCCTTCATGTTGCTCCTTCATGTTGCTCCTTCATGTTGCTCCTTCATGTTGCTCCTTCATGTTGCTCCTTCATGTTGCTCCTTCACGTTGCTCCTTCACGTTGCTCCTTCATGTTTCTCCTTCATGTTGCTCCTTCATGTTGCTCCTTCATGTTGTGCTCCTTCACGTTGCTCCTTCATGTTGCTCCTTCACGTTGCTCCTTCACGTTGCTCCTTCATGTTGCTCCTTCATGTTGCTCCTTCATGTTGCTCCTTCATGTTGCTCCTTCACGTTGCTCCTTCATGTTGCTCCTTCACGTTGCTCCTTCATGTTGCTCCTTCACATTGCTCCTTCATGTTGCTCCTTCATGTTGCTCCTTCACGTTGCTCCTTCACGTTGCTCCTTCATGTTGCTCCTTCATGTTGCCTTTTGATCATACAGTATTTATAGTGGCGACAGATTGCAACAGTAAACAGCGGGCGGGAGGATGAAGGGAGGCTTTCAGAGGAATGTTCCTCGAGCCAACAGCGTTCTTCTGGACCCAGAGTTCTGTTTCAGGACAGCTCTGTGTACCTACCCTGGTTCTTCTAGAGCCAGAGTTCTGTTTCAGGACCCTCTGTGTACCTACCCTGGTTCTTCTGGACCCAGAGTTCTGTTTCAGGACCCTCTGTGTACCTACCCTGGTTCTTCTGGGGCCCAGAGTTCTGTTTCAGGAGCCTCTGTGTACCTACCCTGGTTCTTCTGGACCCAGAGTTCTGTTTCAGGAGCCTCTGTGTACCTACCCTGGTTCTTCTGGGGCCCAGAGTTCTGTTTCAGGAGCCTCTGTGTACCTACCCTGGTTCTTCTGGACCCAGAGTTCTGTTTCAGGACCCTCTGTGCACCTACCCTGGTTCTCCAGTGCAGGAGGGGAAAGCTCCCCAAAACATCTGGATCCACCGCAGGCAGCGAAATAATGACCCCCCCCCCATCCTCCAGGAGTTATTATTAACTCCCCCACCAGAGTGTGAACGCAGGTGTGTATTCCAAAATGCCAAAAGTGGAGATCGCTCTATTATCAGTGTACTGTACAGTACAGTACACAAGGTAATTGGTACGTGTCTCTTTGCACCTCCTTCCTTGTTACACGTCCCCCCCCCCCCCCCCTTCCCCCTCTGCAAAGCCTTTCATCAGAGATGTCAGAGCACGGGGTCGCCCACAGTGCAGGGGCCCCTGGAGCAGTTTGGGGGTTCAGTGTCTGGTTACCGTGAGATACCCCCTCCTGTCATTTACATACAGTGAATGAATGAATGAAAACTTTATTTAACAGATTGCAGAATGGGTACAATACAGTACGGCTCAATACACACAATTGTAATTAAGGGGTTGCAGACCAGAGAAAGACGTTTGTCTTGTTTACATCAGGGTCCCCAGTTTTCAATTCATAGCGACATTTATGACATACACAACATACATGACATCATGACATTTATGGCATAGGGACATACATGACGTACAGGTAATTAGTACTGTTACATTTGTGACATATACGATATGCAAATATACAGTACTGTTACCCATAGATCCTGACAGAGAGTATATACATATGATGGGGAGGAGACTGTACATTAGGAGGGGGTGGGTGGGTGGGAGAGAAATATACATACGGCGGGGAGAGAATATATACATACGGTGGGGAGGAGACTGTACATTAGGAGGGGGTGGGTGGGTGGGAGAGAAATATACATACGGTGGGGAGAGAATATATACATACGGTGGGGAGGAGACTGTACATTAGGAGGGGGTGGGTGGGTGGGAGAGAAATATACATACGGTGGGGAGAGAATATATGTGCGGTGGGGAGGAGTTACATTTAGGCATTCATCTGAATGCTTTTATCCAAAGCGACTTACAAGTTCTGTACAACAAGTCAGCAGGAAGGATACAACTCTGGCAGCTAAGGGTCAGTAACATCAAGATTCAAGATTCAAGAGTTTATTCATCACATACATACAGGGCTTGACATTAACTTTTTGGCTCACTAGCCACTGTGGCTAGTGGTTTTCCAAAGTCACTAGCCACTCAGCATTTTCACCAGCCAAAAATCACCACACTAAATAATTTTTTCATCAATACGTTCCCATTTTATAGCGTGATGATGAATAGGTTTAAAATCAAGGTATCATGTTCCACCATGAATGCATGAAAGGGGGGGGGGGCGGGGGGGCGGGGGACGTTGTTTCTGATTATTGATTACCAATAACGGCATTCATTATTGTAGCATCATACACTGATGTGTAATGATGTCATGATGTCATGTATGTTGTGTATGTCATAAATGTCACTATAAATTGAAAATGGGGGACCCTGATGTAAACAAGACAAACGTCTTTCTCTGGTCTGCATCCCCTTAACAATTGTGTGTATTGAGCCATACTGTATTGTACCCATTCTGCAATCTGTTAAATAAAGTTTTCATCATTCCTGGTTGGCTATGCTAACAAGGCCTGGGCCCTGTTTCTCGTACCTGGTTCAACTAAGTCGATCAAGATGTCATTATCCAGATTCAGTTAACCCGATGTTAGAAGCCGGGATTTTCCTGTTCCTCGAAGGTGGATTCAGTCTCGTTAACTCGATTCAGACTTGAGACCCAGGCTAAGTGCGCGCGGCCGCTTCAGGTGAAAAGCCAGCACGTATCGATGGCAGAGATCCTGATTCTCTAACGGCATTGATTGATTAATTGATTAAAAACTTTATTGACAGATTGCAATACGGCTCAATCGCCTCGCCGACAAGTTAAATGCGTTATCTATAGGCTAATTTTAAGTCCCTCATTACCTCAATCAATCAGATTATATTTCTTTAAACTTGCCTGCTGGATTGAATAATCAAATGAGATCTTGCTAGCGAAAATAATTAGTTAAACTGTTATACAGAATTACGATACGGCTCTCTTACCCATTGATTGATGTATAGTCGATCTTTAACTTATCTCCACTGTGGTCTAACGGGTTGTTCTTTTGACTTTCACGCAGACGACCGGGGTTCGAAACCCTAGTCTTTTCCTTCTTTTTGCAATATAGGAATAATTCAATTTGGTGCACGTTGAGAGCTATATAAAGAATGACATCCTCAATGCATGTAGATTTATAATATTTTAACTTAAAACCAGGCTACTTTGGCGTATAATCATTAATATTATATTCAAAAAAATTATATTGGAAACACAGGGTTTCGAACACCGGTCGCTGGGTTGGCAGGCTTGAGCACTACCGCTGGGCCACTGTGCCAGATGGGATAAATTCATTGTTTATACATTAATGAACGAGAGACCCGTGTTTAGAATATTCTTTATTTTGAATGAAGTTTTATTTCTTTATCCTCATTCATTAATGTGACGTCAACGGCTCATTCAATTTCTCAAATCCGTCAAACAGCGCATCTCATCAGACATCTTAATCCCAGTTACAATTAAAATAACCACGTCATAATGTGTACATCGCACCGAGCGAGCGCCACGGTATATATAACGTGCATTATTTAGGACAAAGTGAATTTAGTATCAGCATTTTGGGTCTATTTTACATTTCAAAAGCCCCCTCTGGAAGAATGGAGCACAAAAACGTAATTCAGAATGGTATAATGCAGATCGTAGACTGTGGGAATAATTTCAGGAAACGGGCTGTCACTTTTTTGCGGGGGCGTGGCGATGGTTCAGGCTAACTTGAACTTAAACTCTGCTTTCGACCAGGCTCAAACTTTTGGATCTGTTGTCATGGTGATTTGGAATATCCAGGTACGAGGAATCGGAAAGTCCGGCTTAAGTCAGACTTACCCAAAAGTTATCCGGCTAACTCAGTTATCCAGGTACGGGGAACGGGGCCCATGATCAGCATGAAATCGTTCTTACCTGTGGCCGGTTGGATCCCAAAAAGGATTTCCCAGTTATTGATCGCCATCTGGTAGATCGATATGTCCATTGGCTGATGCTATATTCCTTTACTGCATACTGAATTCGGCGTCGCAAAAGGTATTCCATGCGATCTGATGAAGGCATAGCTTCACGCTAACAGAAAAAGTAGGCCTGAATGAAACATTTTTACATCTGGTCTGAAAACAAGGAGTACTCCATTCTCGAGACAGCACCACTTTGAGGTCATGAGATGGCTTAAGGTGGAAGACAGAGTAAACCAGATAGGGATGTGCCTAGTTCACAGAATAGTGCATGGGGTAGTGCCAGTGTACTTTAACAATTACTTCAACAGAATCAGAGACACCCATGCTTACCAAACAAGGCGCAGCTCAACTGACTTTGTGCCAGTCAGATTCAGGAGCTGTATGGGGAAGGAGTCATTTTTATATTCAGCAGCTGTCTATTGGAATAGTCTGCCCAGTGAACTGAAAACCATAGACAGTGCCGTTAGATTCAAGTCCAGCCTGAAGACATGGCTCAAAAGGGACTATACCTAGACACTTAGCTTAAGGCACCCTTGCATGTTGTATGAGTCTGTATGTATATAAATGTTAAATGGTATATGTGATGTGTTGTGATGTCACATTTTGTATGATGCATGTGTTAAGCATCACATTCCCCCACCCCCCTACAAGGACCACAATGGAAATAAGCTCTGAGCTTTTTTGTGTTACATCCTTGGCAGTATATCCCGACTGTGCTCTTCTGTCACATGTTTATTTTTTATATTGTCAAATAAAGTCATTAATTCATTCATTCATTCACCACTACCAGGATCTGGCCGGTAATGCACGTTTCCGAATTGTTGTGGGAGTTGTAGTATTATGTAGTATCACTTGGATTGACTTAATTATTGCCGATGCCTTTTGTAGACTACAATGTTTTTTTTTCATAGAAAAAAAGTCACCGGCCACTGTGGCCGGTAGAATGACAGAGTTACCGGCCACAGCCGAATTCTACTAGCATTTGGCCGGTGGTCAGGTGTTAATATCAAGCCCTGCATACATACCAGGGCATACAGTGAAATGCGGTTGGCCATGCCCGCTGCGATTGTGCAATAAAACAATAGTAATAGTAATAATAATAAAAAGGTAACTAGAACATTGTAAACAGTGTCAAACAGTTTGTCAAACAGTGTTGAACTTGAGTACATAGTAGTATAGACATTATTACCATAGTAGGTAGTAATATAGGCAAGGTAGATTACTTAGTAGCAGAGTGCATAATAGTAAAAGACAGTACAAATGTTCTTTCTTTCTTTCTTTCTTTCTTTCTTTCTTTCTTTCTTTCTTTCTTTCTTTCTTTCTTTCTTTCTTTCTTTCTTTCTTTCTTTCTTTCTTTCTTTCTTTCTTTCTTTCTTTCTTTCTTTCTTTCTTTCTTTCTTTCTTTCTTTCTTTCTTTCTTTCTTTCTTTCTTTCTTTCTTTCTTTCTTTCTTTCTTTCTTTCTTTCTTTCTTTCTTTCTTTCTTTCTTTCTTTCTTTCTTTCTTTCTTTCTTTCTTCTCTCACCTTGCATGGTCGCCTCCGCCATCGGTGTGTAAATGTGTGAGTGAATGGGTAAAATGTGAGGAACAAATTGTAAAGTGCTTTGGATAAAAGACATAATAAATGCACCATTTACCATTTACCAGCATCTTTTGCTCTGTGTTAGTAGACTATTGATACAGACATGCGGTTCAATGAGCAGAGAGACCTGCTGCAGACAGAGTGGAGGTAATGTAATTATTACAAAGGCTAACTGACTGTTTTGACTGACAATAAGACCTTCTGCAGACAGAATGGAGGTAATATAATTATTACTAATGCTAACTGACTGTTTTGACTGACAACAAGACCAGCTGCAGACAGAGTGGAGGTAATGTAATTATTACAAATGGTAACTTGACTGTTTTGACTGACAATACGCATTAAGCATCATGTATATATTGCTGTGCATCGTTATGTCCACCGAGTGAGAGACACAATAAAATCGGTAGCGTGCGTCTGCGTGTGACTCCACGCAATAAATATCTCGCTATCGCTGCTGCCAGGCGCTTTGAGATGCGTTCTAAAATTAGACGTCCCTGAACGAGTTCTCGAGCGCTACTCAAGTAATTCACGCCGGCGCTCGATGTGGGTAAAAGCGTGGCTCATGCCCGTCCCTAGTTTACACGGCAGACTCGCTGCATGCATGAGTGGACGAGGAAGGATAAACCGTGTTTTTAGAAGAGCTTACGTGCTAAAGGAAATCAACTCGCCCTGCAGCGTTGAATAGATAACAAATCTCTTACAGTTTAATAGCGAGTCGTGACCTGCTCCTGTCGCTCTGAGAGCTTCGACATCACAATCCTCTGTGGGCCAAGTTGAGTCAAGTTTACAGTTTTCAAGATCACGTAATCCCAACGTGCATTCACAGACCCCAGACAACCCCAACGCCACGATGGACCCGCTGACCTTATTAAAGGAGCACGCCACCCATTTTAAGAATTCACATGTTGTTCTTCCTGTGCCCCAGGACAGTTGAGTCAGTATGTTCTTCCTGTGTCCCAGGATAGTTGAGTCAGTATGTTCTTCCTGTGCTCCAAGACAGTTCAGTCAGTATGTTCTTCCTATGTCCCAGGACAGTTCAGTGAGTATGTTCTTCCTGTGTCCCAGGACAGTTCAGTGAGTATGTTCTTCCTGTGCCCCAGGACAGTTCAGTCAGTATGTTCTTCCTGTGCCCCAGGACAGTTCAGTCAGTATGTTCTTCCTGAGGACAGTTCAGTCAGTATGTTCTTCCTGTGCTCCAGGACAGTTCAGTCAGTATGTTCTTCCTGTGCCCCAGGACAGTTCAGTCAGTATGTTCTTCCTATGTCCCAGGACAGTTCAGTGAGTATGTTCTTCCTGTGTCCCAGGACAGTTCAGTCAGTATGTTCTTCCTGTGCTCCAGGACAGTTCAGTCAGTATGTTCTTCCTGTGCCCCAGGACAGTTCAGTCAGTATGTTCTTCCTGTGTCCCAGGATAGTTCAGTCAGTATGTTCTTCCTGTGCTCCAAGACAGTTCAGTCAGTATGTTCTTCCTGTGCCCCGGGACAGTTCAGTCAGTATGTTCTTCCTGTGCCCCAGGACAGTTCAGTCAGTATGTTCTTCCTATGACAGTTCAGTCAGTATGTTCTTCCTGTGCTCCAGGACAGTTCAGTCAGTATGTTCTTCCTGTGCCCCAGGACAGTTCAGTCAGTATGTTCTTCCTATGACAGTTCAGTCAGTATGTTCTTCCTGTGCCCCAGGATAGTTCAGTCAGTATGTTCTTCCTGTGCCCCAGGACAGTTCAGTCAGTATGTTCTTCCTGTGCCCCAGGACAGTTCAGTCAGTATGTTCTTCCTGTGCCCCAGGACAGTTCAGTCAGTATGTTCTTCCTGTGCCCCAGGACAGTTCAGTCAGTATGTTCTTCCTGTGTCTCAGGACAGTTCAGTCAGTATGTTCTTCCTGTGCCCCAGGACAGTTCAGTCAGTATGTTCTTCCTGTGCCCCAGGACAGTTCAGTCAGTATGTTCTTCCTGTGTCCCAGGACAGTTCAGAGAGAGAGAGAGAATCCTTTGTTGAGGAGTGTCAAACATTCTGGTGAACTTTTACAAGAGGCACGTCTGCAAGGTTGAGATGGTACGGTCCTGTAGGGGTGTCTGTCTGATGGTATGGTCCTGTAGGGCTGTCTGTCTGTCTGATGGTACGGTCCTGTAGGGGTGTCTGTCTGATGGTACGGTCCTGTATAGGGGTGTCTGTCTGATGATACGGTCCTGTAGGGCTGTCTGTCTGTCTGATGGTATGGTCCTGTAGGGATGTCTGTCTGTCTGATGGTACGGTCCTGTAGGGGTGTCTGTCTGATGGTACGGTCCTGTATAGGGGTGTCTGTCTGATGGTACGGTCCTGTAGGGGTGTCTGTCTGATGGTACGGTCCTGTAGCTGTGTCTGTCTGATGGTACGCTGCTGTAGGGGTGTCTGTCTGATGGTACGGTCCTGTAGGGGTGTCTGTCTGATGGTACGGTCCTGTAGGGGTGTCTGTCTGATGGTACGCTGCTGTAGGGGTGTCTGTCTGATGGTACAGTCCTGTAGGGGTGTCTGTCTGATGGTACGGTCCTGTAGGGGTGTCTGTCTGATGGTACGGTCCTGTAGGGGTGTCTGTCTGATGGTCATTTATTTTGCATTTATTTAAAAAAAAAAAATGACTTTATGGTGTTTTTGTTTTGTTCTTGACTTATTGTGATGTTTCTTCTTGACTTGTTTAAAGAAGACGTGTCCGGCCCGTGGGGACATTAACATGTGTTGTCGGGCCTTACAAATAAATTTGATTTGATTTGATTTGATGGTACAGTCCTGTAGGGGTGTCTGATGGTACGGTCCTGTAGGGGTGTCTGATGGTACGGTCCTGTAGGGGTGTCTGTCTGATGGTACGGTCCTGTAGGGGTGTCTGTCTGATGGTACGGTCCTGTATAAGGGTGTCTGAAATTGTTTGTTAATATATAGTTACAGGTAAGAAGGATATGTAAATGTTTTGACTCACTTATTATTTACCTCTTTTGAGGAGGGGGTTGTCTTTCATATTAGCTATATTCTTTGAGGGGGACAAATTGACCTCTTCTCAATATTGAGGGGGACATAAATCTACACCTATGCATCATCACCACCACACACGGCCATCTTGGTCGGCAAACACCATATTATTTGTATTTAATTGACAACCATCGCTATTACTATGAGTTAGGAGGCAGACTAGGCCCTTTTCACCATGGCCATGTTGACATAGCAAGGTAAACCCAGGTGTCACTAAAAACACAAACGGTTCCATTCCATTGTGTCGGTGCCAGGGCCTGGTGTTGTGCTTCCTGGTTCACCGGGAAGGCTTTGGCATCGCTACATGGAACAGAACCATAGATGATGTCACTCTCCTACACAGAGAGATGGACAACGTTCCCGCTGTCAAACATCAAAGACGAACCGGTAGCGCGGCACGATTAATCTAATCGCAGTTGCAAACACGATATCAGCAATTATATAACTGCAAAAAAGGATGTGATTTAATTAAATAAATGTGTGTGTGTGTGTGTGTGTGTGTGTGTGTGTGTGTGTGTGTGTGTGTGTGTGTGTGTGTGTGTGTGCTGAATGCATCAGAGTGAAAGCTTGCAACTTCTCACATTAAATGTCCAAATTAAACATATATATGCATTATATTTGCACACATAATGTAGCAAATGGTCACAAAATGGTTATGAAAAGTAATAATATGTACTTACTGGTCACAGGAGTCTTCACTAACGTTTGGATGGTGATACATTTTGTGAATACATTTGTTGAAACAACATCTTTGTTGGCCGACGGCTCCTTCTTATCAATGTAACCGAGAGATTTGAACAGGCTGTGACCATAGGATCCACAGGCAGCCGCACTAACCAGCTGAGCTAAAAGGTCCGACCCGTTAGCAGGTGCTGGTTGACTGTGACTGACTAATCCATAGTTTACATCAACACTGCTATCTAACGTTAGCAAGCAAAGCGTGCATAGCGCGACCTGTGTAACGTTAAGTAACTTGTGTTCCGCTGGGAAAGACTGCATATACTTGGTTCAATCTAAACGTCCATTCAGAAACTTTGTATTATGAAATAAGATATTCAGGGGTGTCTGGTCACGGTACTCTTCTCCCTGTGGAGCATGTGATTCAGGAATGTAAACAAACCGGTCACCAGCCACCTGGGAGGAAATCTAAGTAACTATGAGAGGATGCTGGGGTCAAAAAGGGGTAACGTGATTAATTGTTACGGTTTTGAAATGAATCGAAAACATGTACGTGTTAATGTTGACAGCCCTATTGCTGATGATGAATAAATCACATGTTGTCAAGTTTGTATGTTTGAGTTGAGAAATACACTTTTAAAAATAATCAGTAAAAAGCTTAATTTTTGGCAGAAATGTTGGGCACCATAGATGAAATACCAATCCTTCAGTCACCAGCTCACAGCTGGAATACACCCTCCTGTCAGTGGCGGGGATCGAACCAGCGACCTTTGGGTCACCGGCTGACCTCTTTACCTCCAGGTCCTTCAGCCTCCCCTGCAGTGTTTGCTGCAACAAGAAATCGGACCAACAGATTTGCTGTGACAGACTGTGAAAAGGGTCCATGTCCAGGGTGGGAGAGAGGTCAGAGGTCAATAGGCCGATGGCACCTGAATGAGACCAGTCAGTGGACCTTTCCCAAACCTGCTTATCATTTATTATTGCTGCCCTTCACAGCAACATCAGAACACGTACTAATCGACCACAGGAAAAAAGGTACATAATGTACCTTATGTTATAGCCATAAGTAATATATTGACTTATCGTATAAGTCATATATTTACATTTCGTATCCGCGAAAATCCAAAACAAACAGTGTGATCGGGAGTCGAATGAACAATGCTTGTGGTCACGCTCTCACCACTAGACTAAGCCGCCCACCCACTTTGATACAAACACAGCAATACTATGATAATGATTTGTTTTAACGTTGAAAGTTAGGGTTAAGGTTAGGGTTAGTTTAAGGTAACAGTGTGATTATGGTTAGGGTTATGGTTAGTTTAAGGTAACAGTGTGGTTAGGGTTAAGGTTTATTTTATTATTATAATACAGTCCTTATGTGTCATAACGTTAAACCAGGCTGTAATTCAGATGTGAATTGATCCACCTTGTTAAATCTACCTTGTTCAAGAATGGCTAATGTTACGACCATTGTGTCAAGTTCAGGTTATACAATGGAAGGAATGACCAACCAGAGCAGGTCCATGGCGTGGGCAGCACACGGCCAGATGAGTTTCAGCACACAGCCCCCCTGAATGGATCCATTATTGAGACTTATGTAAATATCTCAGCATCTGGCTTGATGAGAAATCTAGATAATCAAATCAAATGTTCTCCCGACAACACACGTTAATGTCCCCATGGGCCGGACACGTCTTCTTTAACACTTTGAGTGCCAGCGATGAGATTTCTCGTTAGTTCATGCCGACCGTTGAGTGCCAACAACGAGAGATCAAATTTTTTTTTATTAGCGATTTCCATTCATATTTCATCAATCTAGCCTCACGTTACCACTGCAAACTCTCTCTGAGCTCCATTGGGAAAATACCGCCCCCTATCGTCTCTCCCTGTGGTACTGCACCCCTTGGGAATGGATTGAATGAAACGCATAAAAAAAATTAAATCCTGCTTCCACATTTGACTTGTCAGACATGTAATCCGAGCCTACTGGAGTCATCGCCCACCATCAGAACAGCGTGGAATCGGTGTTTCGACCACCGAGTGTTGGATCAATAAACGTGATCGATATTTGGAATGGCGATCAGGAATTGGAATAATCTTTGTGGAGAACATTTGATCTGAGGTAAGGAATCTATTTGAACAGTCTTAGGATAATCAGAGCTTTTTTCACAGAGATATCAATGTGTGCCCTATGTGTGTGTGTGCGTGTCTGTGTGTGTGTGCTGATCAGGAAATGGATACTCGATTTTTCAGCCCGCTTCTATAGCGTGCATATAGTACGCTATAGAACACATATTCTATTGATAATCTAGCGTTTATTTGCCGAAAAATGACAACGTTTTTTGTGTATTCCAGAATATTCCAGTAAAGGGCGTTTATCACAGAATCTTTATATTTTCCTGAAACTTCAAAAAACAAGAGTTTTTCAAAATGGTATAAAACGGAAATGAACCAATTAAAAAAACAATCCGTTTCAACAATGTTGACTGCAAACAAGTCATTGATAAGCGACGGCCATATTATACACATGATTTAAGATGTAGTTTATGCGTTCGCAAATATGAGAGCTCTATCATTGAAGTGGGCGTTGGCATTCAAACAGGGTTCCGGGGCACCGGACCCGTGGCACGGAAAGTGTTAATCAAGTCAAGAAGAAACATCACAATAAATAAAAAATTTAAAAACACCATGCAGTCCAAATCTTTTTTAATAAATAAAATAAATGAATGCAACACTCCCAGACATACCCCACGCGAAGGTAAAGGAAGAACTCACTAAAAACCAAACAATAGGAAAAAAAAGCACCACAGGCAATGTGGAGGAGAGAAACGTCTTGTGAATTGGCTTCTTGTATACAGGAACAAAACCAGCCGTCCGATGTTTAGCAGTCGAAGAGGATTGTCGAAGCAGCTTTCTTGTCAGTTTTGGATTATGGGGATGTAGTCTATAGACATGCTGCTGCTTCTGCTCTTAAACCTCTAGACCAGTGGTGCCCAACCAGTCGATCGCGATCGACAGGTAGATCGCGGGCTGATTTTCAAGTAGATCTTGATTAATAAAATTTGATTATTAAAAAAAATATTTTTTCTTTTTTTTTCTTTTTTGCTAAATCAACTCTGCCTCTCCTTGTTAACTACAACAAGCAATGCTGTTTGTTATTTAAGATGAGGTCGGACTCGGCACTGACAGATTTGTGTTCATTATGCTGCTTTTATAAAGCCTCAAACGACGGCTTACAATTATACAATTTTGGCTGGTAGCTCTCGGCTAGGTGGTAAATTAAAAAGTAGATCTTGGTTCAAAAAAGGTTAGGCACCCCTGCTCGTGACAGTCTATCATTCTGCTCTCAGATGTACTGCTGGTGACAGCTCTGACACTCACCATTGTTTCCCGTATGATAAGGTCGGTTGGTCCTCTCTTGGAATTCTGGATTCTATCAGACTCGCACAAGTGACCTGCTTATGCTTACGGTTCCATGAGCTTGTTCTAGGTTTGGAAGAACTGCCTTCTCTGTTAGTGCTCCGTACTCTTGGAACGCCCTTCAATGCCCTTTAAAGTTTGATACTCTTCCAACCTTCTAACAATTTATATCTTTGATTAATAACCACTGTACATCATTTTAGTAATTGCTTTTAGTCTGCTTTTCCTGTTTTTATGTTATTTTAACTTGATGTTATCGTGCAGATGACTTGTTTTATCTGATTTTAACTTGATGTTATTGTGCTGATGACTTGTTTTATCTTTGTGTTATTCTATCTCTTTGACAGTAGTTGTTTACTCTACGTCACTGTACATGAGGGAAGCCTCATTGTATAGGAAGGAAGGAAGGAAGGAAGGAAGGAAGGAGGAAGGAAGGAAGGAAGGAAGGAAGGAAGGAAGGAAGGAAGGAAGGAAGGAAGGAAGGAAGGAAGGAAGGAAGGAAGGAAGGAAGGAAGGAAGGAAGGAAGGAAGGAAGGAAGGAAGTATTGTATAGTATAGTTTAGATACATTAAGTATAAAAATGACGGA
This sequence comes from Notolepis coatsorum, assembly GCF_963971535.1. NCBI lineage: Eukaryota > Metazoa > Chordata > Actinopteri > Aulopiformes > Paralepididae > Notolepis > Notolepis coatsorum. The sequence goes on along the minus strand of NC_140170.1, from coordinate 1,330,521 downwards.
GTTAAAATTGTAAATTGTATATTGTATAGTAGTGTACATAGGAACCAGTTTCTCAGGAACTCAGCATGTCTTTCTTTTATCACGCACATCTTGTGTCTTACCTATTTTACATTTTTTTATGTCTATTTTATTATTGTATTATTGCACAATCGATTTGCACATTTCACTGTATGCCCTGGTATGTATGTGACAAATAAAGCCTCCCTGAGTCCCTGGAGTTTAGATGAAGGTTGAATGAATGAAAACCTCTGTTGCTCGTGCACTGGACACGAGTCCAGATACTTGCTTTGATGGATCTGTGTGGCGTCTTGTCAGAGGTGAGTATCTGGGTCAGAGGTCAGCGTAGATCTCTCCTCCTGGGCCCCAGTGGACTGCAGCCTGGGGTTCTCTCTCTCTCTCTCTCTCTCTCTCTCTCTCTCTCTCTCTCTCTCTCTCTCTCTCTCTCCCTCTCTTCCCCCTATCTTTCTCTCTCTTTCTCTCTCCCCCCTCTCTTTCTCTCTCTCTCTATTCCCCTTATCTTTCTTTCTTTCTTTCTTTCTTTCTTTCTTTCTTTCTTTCTTTCTTTCTTTCTTTCTT